>NC_138176.1:192239135-192459964 GCF_964165515.1 Mesoplodon bidens
CATTTTGAGTTTATTTTTGTATATGGTGTGAGAAAGTCTTCTCATCTCATTCTTTTAAGTGTGGCTGTCCAGTTTTCCCAGCACCACTTATTGAAGAGACTATCTTTTCTCCACTGTATATTCTTGTCACCTTTGTCATAGATTAATTGACCACAGGTGGGCAGGTTTATTTCTGGGCTCTCTGTTCAGTTCCATTGATCTATATGTCTCTTTTTGTGCCAACACCATGCTCCTTTAATTACTGTAGCTTTGTAGTATAGTCTCAAGTCAGGGAGGGTGATACCACCCATTTTTTTCTTTTTTTCCTCAGAATTGCTTTGGTAGTTTGGGGTCTTTTGTTGTTCCATATAAATTTCAGGATTATTTGTTCTAGTTCTGTGAAAAATGTCATGGGTATGTTGATAGGGATTGCATCAAATCTGTAGATTGCTTTGGGTATAGTATGGTCATTTTTACAATATTAATTCTTCCAATCCAAGAGCACAGGCTGTCTTTCCATTTCTTTGTATCTTAAATTTCCTTCCTGAGTGTCTTATAGTCTTCAGAGTATAGGTCTTTTACCTCCAGTATTTAAAATACTTACTCCCTTGAGTTTCTTTGGCCCTTCTACACCCTACAACACCTCCCCCAACTGGAAACATACAGTTCTGTCAGAACGGCGGTCCCCAACATTTTGACAGCAGGGACCGGTTTTGTGGAAGACAATTTTTCCACAGACAGGGGGAGGAAAGTGGGATGGTTCAGGCGGTAATGCAAGTGATAGGGAGCAGCAGATGAAGCTTCACTTGCTCACCCTCCACTCACCTCCTGCTGTGTGGCCTTGTTCCTAACAGGTTGCGGACTGGTACTGGTCCATGGCCCGGGGGTTAGGGACTCCTGTGTCAGAGACATACCCATTTTCAGCACAACTATATCTATTCATGCAGGAATGAAGGCCCATAAGACTGCTAACACTTATCCAGTCACAAGAGCAGATTATACCCAAGTACTCATATTTGTTCCCCTTTTATTTTTCCCATCCCCCCAAAAAGTCCATAAACATAACAGTATTGGAGACAAGCTGGATAATTTGCCTCTTCACAAAGCTGACACAAACCTTGGCAGAATAATAACGTATTCAGAAGCCACCTAGTCAGCAATGCAATAATGGTCCCTGGGTTCAAGTCTATGCTATGTTAGAATATAATTTGGCTGGAGATTCTCTCTCTATTATGGAGAACAAATGCATTTTTTAATAACCTGAGGAAGAGGTCATGCTATTACTTATGATGGATAAACTCAAAGACGGTCAGAGGGGAGACACAGTTCAGAAAAGCCCCTGGAAAGTATATATGCTCTTTCAAATCTAATCCTATTTTTTAGGTTGCTCTCTTCACCTTCAGGGCAGGAAACTTGGCTGTCATCTGGGGTGCCATTTTCAGCTTGTTGGGAGATTTCAGACCACTGCTGAATCTCTCAGTGGCCCCCAGTTACTCCATCTATGGAGAATGGAAAATACCACCTATCTGAAGCTATAGGGGACACTGAAAAGTTGTTGGTGCTGTTATAGTTGTGGTGGTGGTTTCCCAAAAGACTGGAATCTGGCCAATTTTCAACAGCTTTGAGAGAGCTGAGTAACATGGCTTTTCTTCTTAAGCATACCATGTTAAAAACATGCCTGTGTGAAACCTGGACAGCTACAGGCAAAATAATGAAATTAGAACACTCCCTAACACCATACACAAAAATAAACTCAAAATGGATTAAAGACCTAAATATAAGACCGGACACTATAAAACTCTTAGAGGAAAACACAGGCAGAACACTCGTTGACATAAATTGCAGCAAGATCTTTTTTGACCCACCTCCTACAGCAATGAAAATAAAAATAAAAATAAACAAATGAGACCTAATTAAACGTAAAAGCTTTTGCAGAGCAAAGGGAACCATAAACAAGATGAAAAGACAACCCTCAAAATGGGAGAAAATATTTGCAAATGAAGAAACTGACAAAGGATTAATCTCCAAAATATACAAAGAGCTCATGCAGCTCAATATCAAAACAACAACAACCCAATCAAAAAACGGTCAGAAGACCTAAATAGACATTACTCCAAAGAAGAAATACAAATGGCCAACAAACACATCAAAAGATCTCAACATCACTAATTATTAGAGAAATGAAAATCGAAACTACAATGAGGTATCACCTCACACCAGTCAGAATGGCCATCAACAAAAAATCTACAAACAATAAGTGCTGAAGAGGGTGTGGAGAAAAGGGAATGCCCTTACACTGTTGGTGGGAATGTAAACTGATACAGCCACTATGGAGAAGAGTATGGATGTTCCATAAAAAACTAAAAATAGAACTAAAATATGACCCAGCAATCCCACTCCTGGGTATACACCTGGAGAAGACCATAATTCAAAAAGATACATGCATCCCAGAGGGCTGATGGCAGAAGAAAGAAGAACTATAATCCTACAGCCTGTGGAAGAAAAACCACATTCACAGAAAGACAGAAAAAATGAAAAGGCAGAGGACTATGTACCAGATGCAGGAACAAGATAAAACCCCAGAAAAACAACTAAATGAAGCAGACATAGGCAACCTTCCAGAAAAAGAATTCAGAATAATGATAGTGAAGATGATCCAAGACCTTGGAAAAAGAATGGAGGCAAAGATCGAGAAGATGCAAGAAATGTTTAACAAAGACCTACAAGAATTAAAGAACAAACAAACAGAGATGGACAATACAGTGACTGAAATGAAGAATACACTAGAAGGAATCAATAGCAGAATAACTAGGGAGAAGAACAGATAAGTGACCTAGTAGTCAGGATGTTGGAAATCAGTGACATGAAACAGAATAAAGAGAAGAAGAATGAAAAGAAATGAAGACAGCCTAAAACACTTCTGGGACAACATTAAACACACCAACATTTGCATTATAGGAGTCCCAGAAGGAGAAGACAGACAGAAAGGACCAGAGAAAATATTTTAAGAAATTAGAGTCAAAAACTTCCCTAACATGGGAAAGGAAATAGCCACCCAAGTCCAGGAAGCACAGACAGTCCCAGGCAGGATAAAGCCAAGGAGAAACATGCCAAGACACATAGTAATTAAACAAAAATTAAAGACAAAGAAAAATTATTAAAAACAACAAGGAAAAAATGACAAATAATACACAAGCAAATCTCCAAAATGTTAACAGCTGATTTCTCAGCAGAAACTCTACGAGCCACAAGGGAGTGGCATGATATATTTAAAGTGGTGAAAAGGGAGAACCTACAAAAATATCACTCTACCCAGCAAAGATCTCAGTCAGATTCGACGGAGAAATCAAAAGCTTTACAGACAAGCAAAAGCTAAGAGAATTCAGCACCACCAAACCAGCTCTACAACAAATGCTAAAGGGACTTCTCTAAGTGGGAAACACAAGAGAAGAAAAGGACCTACAAGAACAAACCCAAAACAATTCAGAAAATAGTCATAGGTACATACTTATTGATAATTACCTTAAACATGAATGGATTAAATGCTCAAACCAAAAGACACAGGCTTCCTGAATGGATACAAAAACAAGACCCATATATATGCTGTCTACAAGAGACCCACTTCAGACCTAGGGACACATACAGATGGAAAGTGAGGAGATGGAGAAAGATATTCCATGCAAATGGAAATCAAAAGAAAGCTGGAGTAGTAATACTCATATCAGATAAAATAGACTTTAAAATAACAAATGTTACAAGAGACAAGGAAGGACACGGTATAATGATCAAGGATCAATCCAAGAAGAAGATATAACAATTATAAATATATATGCACTCACCATAGGAGCATCTCAATACATAAGGTAAATGCTAACAGCTATACAAGGGGAAATCGACAGTAACACAGTAATAGTGGGAGACTTTAACAACTGACTTACACAAATGGACAGATCATCCAGACAAAAAGTTAATAAGGAAACACAAGCTTTAAATGACACAATAGACCAGACAGATTTAATTGATATTTATAGGACATTCCACCTGAAAGCAGCAGATTACACTTTCTTCTCAAGTGCACATGGAACATTCTCCAGCATAGATCACATCTTGGGTCACAAATCAAGCCTCAGTAAATTTAAGAATATTGAAATCATATCAAGCATCATTTCTGATGACAATGCCATGAGATTAGAAATCAATTACAGGAAAAAAACGTAAAACACACACACGGGCTTCCCTGGTGGCGCAGTGGTTGAGAGATCGCCTGCTGATGCAGGGGACATGGGTTCATGCCCCAGTCCGGGAGGGTCCCACATGATGCAGAGCGGCTGGATCCGTGAGCCATGGCCACTGGGCCTGCGCGTCCAGAGCCTGTGCTCTGCAATGGGAGAGGCCACAACAGTGAAAGGCCCGTGTACCGCAAAAAACCAAAACCAAACAAACAAAAAACCCCCTACAAACACAGGGAGGCTAAACAATACGTTAAAAAATAATGAAGAGATCACTGAATAAGTCAAAGAGGAAATCAAAAACTACCTAGAGACAACTGACAACGAAAACACGATGATCCAAAACCTATGGGATGCAGCAAAAGAAGTTCTCAGAGGGAAGTTTATAGCAATACAATCCTACCTCAAGAAACAAGAAAAAGCTCAAATAAAAAATCTAAACTTACACTTAAAGGAACTAGAGAGAGAGGAACAAACAAAACCCAAGGTCAGTAGAAGGAAAGAAATCATAAAGATCAAAGCAGAAATAAATGAAATAGAACAAAGGAAACAATAGCAAAGATGAATAAAACTAAAAGCTGGTTCTTTGAGAAGATAAACAAAATTGATAAACCTTTAGCCAGACTCATCAAGAAAAAGAGGGAGAGGACCCAAATCAATAAAATTAGAGATGAAAAAGGAGAAGTTCCAATTCACACTGCAGAAATACAAAGCATCCTAAGAGACTACTACAGGCAACTCTATGCCAATAAAATGGACAACCTGGAAGAAATGGACAAATTCTTAGAAAGGTATAACCTTCCAAGACTGAACCAGGAAGAAATAGGAAACATAAGCAGACCAATCACAAGTAATGAAATTTAAACTGTGATTAAAAATCTTCCAACAAACAAAAGTCCAGGACTAGATGGCTTCACAGGTGAATTCTACCAAACATTTACAGAAGAGCTAACACCTATCCTTCTCAACTTCTTCCGAAAAACTGCAGAGGAAGGAACACTCACAAACTCATTCTATGAGGACACCATCACCCTGATACCAAAACCAGACAAAGATATTACAAAAAAACAAAATTATAGACCAATATCACTGATGAATATACATGCAAAAATCCTCAACAAAATACTAGCAAACAGAATCTGAAAACACATTAAAAGGATCATACACCATGATCAACTGGGATTCATCCCAGGGATGGAAGGATTCTTCAATATATGCAAATCAATGAATGTGATACACCACAGTAACAAACTGAAGAAAAAAAACCATATGATCATCTCAATAGATTCAGAAAAAGCTATTGACAAAATTCAATATCCATTTATGATAAAAAACTCTCCAGAAAGTGGGCATAGAGGGAACCTACCTCAACATAATAAAGGCCATATATGACAAACTCACAGCAAACATCATTCTCAAAGGTGAAAAACTGAAAGCATTTCCTCTAAGATCAGGAACAAGACAAGGATGTCCATTCTCGCCACTATTATTCAACATAGTTTTGGAAGTCCTAGCCATGGCAATCAGAGAAGAAAAAGAAATAAAAGTAACACAAATTGGAAAAGAAGCAGTAAAACTGTCACTGTCTGCAGGTGACATGATATTATACATAGAGAATCCTAAAGATGCCACTAGAAAGCTACTACAGCTAATCAATGAATTTGGTAAAGCTGCAGGATACAGAATTAATGCACAGAAATCTCTTTTTTTTTTTTTCTTTGCAGTACACGGGCATCTCACTGTTGTGGCCTCTCTCATTGCAGAGCACAGGCTCCGGACGCACAGGCTCCGTGGCCATGGCTCGTGGGCCTAGCTGCTCCATGGCATGTGGGATCTTCCTGGACCGGGGCACAAACCTGTGTCCCCTGCATCGGCAGGTGGACTCTCAACCACTGCGCCACCAGGGAAGCCCCAGAAATCTCTTGCATTCCTATACACTAACAATGAAAGATCAGAAAGAGAAATTAAGGAAGCAATCCCATTCACCATTTCAACAAAAAGAATAAAATATCTAGGAATAAACCTACCTAAAGAGGTAAAAGACCTGTACTCAGAAAACTATAAGACACTGATGAAAGAAATCAAAGATGACACAAACAGATGGAGAGATGTACCATGTTCTTGGATTGGAAGAATCAATATTGTGAAAATGACTATACTACCCAAAGCAATCTACAGACCCAGTGCAATCACTATCAAATTACCAATGTCATTTTTTACAGAACTAGGACAAAAAATCTTAAAATTTGTATGGAAACACAAAAGGCCCCGAATAGCCAAAGGAATCTTGAGGGGGAAAAAGCAGAGCTGGAGGAATCAGACTCCCTGACTTCAGACTATAGTACAAAGCTACAATAATCAAGACAGTACGGTACTGGTACAAAAACAGAAACATAGATCAATGGAACAGGATAGAAAGCCCAGAGATAAACCCACACACCTATGTTCAACTAATCTATGACAAAGGTGTCAATAATATACAATGGAGAAAAAACATCCTCTTCAGTAATTGGTGCTGGGAAAACTGAATAGTTACATGTAAAATAATGAAATTAGAACACTCCCTAACACCATACACAAAAACAAACTCCAAATGGATTAAAGATGTAAATGTAAAACCAGAGATTGTAAAACTCTTAGGGGGAAATATAGGCAGAACACTCTCTGACATAAATCAGAGCAAAGTCTTTTTCCATCCACTGCCTAGAGTAATGAAAATAAAGACAAAAATAAACAAATGGGACCTAATGAAACTTAAAAGCTTTTGCACAGCAAAGGAAACTATAAACAAGACTAAAAGACAACCCTCAGAATAGGAGAAAATATTTGTAAACAAATCAATGGACAAAGGATTAATCTCCAAGATATATAAACAGCTCATGCAGCTCAATATTAAAAAAACAACCCAATCCAAAAATGGGCAGAAGACCTAAATAGACATTACTCCAAAGAAGAAATACAAATGGGCAACAAATGCATGAAAAGCTGCTCAACATCACTAATTATTAGAGAAATACAAATCAAAACCAAAATGAGGTATCACCTCACACCAGTCAGAATGGCCCTCATCAAAAAATCTACAAACAATAGATGCCAGAGAGGGTGTGGAGAAAAAGGAACCCCCTTACACTGTTGGTGGGAATGTAAATTGATACAGCCACTGTGGAGAACAGTATGGAGGTTCCTTAAAAAACTAAAAATAGAATTACCATATAACCCAGCAATCCCACTACTGGGCATACACCCAGAGAAAACTATAATTCAAAAAGACACATGGAACCCAATGTTCATTGCAGCACTATTTACAGTAGCCAGGACATGGAAGCAACTTAAATGCCCATCGACAGATGAATGGATAAAGAAGATGTGAGGGGAGACCTTCATGATGGCGGAAGAGTAAGATGTGGAGATCATCTTCCTCCCCACAACTACATCAGAAATACATCTACATGTGGAACAACTGCTACAAAACACCTACTGAATGCTGGCAGAAGACCTCAGACTTCCCAAATGGCAAGAAACTTCTCAATTACCTGGGTAGGGCAAAAGAAAAAAGAAAAAACAGAGACAAAAGAATAGGGACAGGACCTGCATCAGTGGGAGGGAGCTGTGAAGGAGGAAATGTTTCCATACACTAGGCAGCCCCTTCACTGGCGGAGACGGGGGTGGTGGGGGGAAGCTTCAGAGCCACGGAGGAGAGCATAGCCACAGGGGTGCAGAGGGCAAAGTGGAGAGATTCCCGCACAGAGGATCGGTGCCAACCAGCACTCAACAGCCCGAGAGGCTCCTGTGCTTACCCGTCGGGGCGGGAGGGGGCTGGGAACTGAGGCTCGGGCTTCAGAGGTCGGATCTCAGGGAGAGGACTGGGGTTGGTTGCGTAAACACAGCCTGAAGGCACTAGTGCGCCACAACTAGCAGGGAGGGAGTCCAGGAAAAAGTCTGGACCTGCCTAAGAGGCAAGAGACCATTGTTTCAGGATGCACAAGGAGAGGGGATTCAGAGCACCACCTAAACGAGCTCCAGAGATGGGCGCAAGCTGCAGCTATCAGTGCAGACAACAGAGACTGGCATGGGACACTAAGGCTGCTGCTGCAGCCACCAAGAAGCCTGTGAGCAAGCACAGGTCACTATCCACACCTCCCCTCCTGGGAGTCTATACGGCCCACCACTGCCAGCGTCCATCCCGTGATCCAGGGACAACTTCCCCAGGAGAACACACGGCCGCTTCAGGCTATTGTAACATCACCCTGGCCTGTGCTGCCACAAGCTCGCCCTGCAGTCCACACCCCTCCCTCCCCCCGGCCTGAGTGAGCCAGAGCCCCCGAATCAGCTGCTCCTTTAACCCTGTCCTGTCTGAGCGGAAGAACAGACACCCTCAGGCGACCTACATGCAGAGGCGGGGCCAAATCCAAAGCTGAATCCCAGGAACTGTGCGAACAAAGAAGAGAAAGGGAAATTTTGCCAGCAGCCTCAGGAGCAGCCGATTAAATCTCCACAATCAACTTTATGTATCCTCCATCTGTTGACTACCTGAATACAGAACGGATCATACCAAAATTGAGGCAGTGGACTTTGGGAGCAAAGATATATACATTTTGTTCCTTTTTCCCATTTTGTCAGTGTGTATGTGTATGCTTCTTTGTGTGATTTTGTCTGTATAGCTTTGCTTCTATCATTTGTCCTAGGGTTCATCTGTCGGAATTTTTTGGTTTTGTTTTTGTTTTTTTCTAGTATAGTTTTTAGTACTTATTATCATTGGTGTATTTGTTTTTTGGTTTGGTTGCTCTCTTCTTTCTTTCTTCCTTTCCCTTTTTATTACTTCTTAATTTTTAAAATTTATTTTTAATAATTCTTTTTTATTTTAATA
Organism: Mesoplodon bidens; assembly: GCF_964165515.1. Classification (NCBI taxonomy): domain Eukaryota; kingdom Metazoa; phylum Chordata; class Mammalia; order Artiodactyla; family Ziphiidae; genus Mesoplodon; species Mesoplodon bidens. Next base: position 192,248,211 of record NC_138176.1, read on the forward strand.
ACTTTATTTTATTTTATTTTTTTCTTTCAGTCTTTTTTTTCTCCCTTTTCCAATGAGCCATGTGACTGACACGGTCTTGGTGATCCAGCCGGGTGTCAGGCCTGTGCCTCTGAGGTGGGAGAGCCAAGTTCAGGACATGGGTCCACCAGAGGCCTCCCAGGTCCACATAATATCAAATGGTAAAAGCTAACCCAGACATCTCCACCTCAATGTTAAGACCCAGTTCCACTCAATGACCAGCAAGTTACACTGCTGGACACCCTATGCCAAACAATTAGCAACACAGGAGCATAACCCCACCCATTAGCAGAGATGCTGCCTAAAACCATAATAAGGTCACAGACACCCCCAAAACACCACTGGATGCAGACCTGCCCACGAGAAAAACAAGGTCCAGCCTCATTCACCAGAACACAGGCACTAGTCCCCACCACCAGGAAGCCTACTAAACCCACTGAAACAACCTTAGCCACTGGGGACAGACACCAAAAACAATGGAATCTATGAACCTGCAGCCTGAAAAAGGAGACCTCAAACATAGTATGTTAAGCAAAATGAGAAAACAGAGAAACACACAGCAGATGAAGGAGCAACGTAAAACCCCACATGACCAAACAAATGAAGAGGATATACGTAGCCTACCTGCAAAAAAATTCAGAGTACTGACAGTAAAGAATATCCAAAATCTTGGAAACAGAATGGAGAAAAAAAAAAAAGAAATGTTTAATAAGAACCTAGAAGAACTAAAGAGCAAACAAACAGTGATGAACAACACAATAAATGAAATTTAAAATTCTCTAGAAGGAATCAATAGCAGAATAACTGAGGCAGAAGAACAGATAAGTGGCCTGGAAGATAAAATAGTGGAATAACTACTGCAGAGCAGAATAAAGATAAAAGAATGAAAAGAATTGAGGACAGTCTCAGAGACCTCTGGGACAACATTAAACACACCAATATTTGAATTATAGGTATCCCAAAAGAAGAGAAAAAGAAAGGGACAGAGAAAATTGAAGAGATTAGAGTTGAAAACTACCCTAATATGGGAAAGGAAATAGTTAATCAAGTCCAGGAAGCACAGAGAGTCCCATACAGGATAAATCAAAGTAGAAACATGCCAAGACACATATGAATCAAACTATCAAAAATTAAATACAAAGAAAAAATATTAAAAGCAGCAAGGGAAAATCAACAAGTAATATACAAGGGAATCCCCATAAGGTTAACAGCTGATCTTTCAGCCGAAACTCTGCAATCCAGAAGGAAGTGGCAGGACATATTTAAATTTATGAAAGGGAAAAACCTACACCAAGATTACTCCACCCAACAAGGAACTCATTCAGATTCAACAGAGAAATTAAAACCTTTACACACAAGCAAAAGCTAAGAGAATTCAGTAACACCACACCAGCTTTACAACAAATGTTAAAGGAACTTCCCTAGGCAGAAAACACAACAGAAGGAAAAGACCTACAATAACAAACCCAAAACAATTAAGAAAATGGTAATAGGAAAATACACATCGATAATTACCTTAAATGTAATGGATTAAATGCTCTAACCAAAAGACATAGACTGGTTGAATAGATACGACAAGACCCATATATATGCTGTCTACAAGAGACCCACTTCAGACTTAGGGACACATACAGACTGAAAGTGAGGGGATCGAAAATATATTCCATGCAAATGGAAATCAAAAGAAAGTTGGAGTAGCAATTCTCATATCAGACAAAATAGACTTTAAAATAAAGACTATTACAAGAGACAAAGAAGGACACTACCTAATGATCAAGGGATCAATCCAAGAAGATGATATAACAATTGTAAACATTTATGCACCCGACATAGGAGCACATCAATACATAAGGCAAATACTAACAGCCATAAAAGGGGAAATTGACAGTTACACAATCATAATAGTGTAATTGAACATCCCACTTTCACCAATGGACAGATATCCAAAATGAAAATAAATAAGGAAACACAAGCTTTAAATGATACATTAAACAAGATGGCATTAATTGATATTTATAGGACATTCCATTCAAAAACAACAGAATACAGTTTCTTCTGAAGTGCTCATAGAACATTCTCTGGGATAGATTATATCTTGGGTCACAAATCAAGCCTTGGTAAATTTAAGAAAATTGAAATAATATCAAGTATCTTTTCCAACTACAACACAATGAGACTAGATATCAATTATAGGAAAAAATCTGTAAAAAATACAAACACATGGAGGCTAAACAATACACTACTTACTAACCAAGACATCACTAAAGAAATCAGAGAGGAAATCAAAAAATACCTGCAAACAAATGACAATGAAAACATGATGATCCAAAACCTATGGGATGCAACAAAAGCAGTTCTAAGAGGGAAGTTTATAGCAATACAATCCTACCTCAGGAAACAAGAAACATCTCAAATAAACAACATAACCTTACACCTAAAGCAATCAGAGAAAGAACAAACGAACCTCAAAGTTAGCAGAAGGAAAGAAATCATAGAGATCAGATCAGAAATGAATGAAAAAGAAATGAAGGAAACAATGGCAAAGATCAGTAAAACTGAAAGCTGGTTCTTTGAGAAGACAGGCAAAATTGATAAACCATTAGCCAAACTCATCAAGAAAAGTACGGAGAAGACTGAAATCAGTAGAATTAGAAAAGAAAATGGAGAAGTAACAACTGACACTGCAGAAATACAAAGGATCATGAGAGATTAATACAAGAAATTCTATGCCAATAAAATGGACAACCTGGAAGAAATGGACACATTCTTAGAAAAGCACAACCTTCTGAGACTGAACCAGGAAGAAATAGAAAATATGAACAGACCAATCAAAAGCACTGAAATTGAGAATGTGATTAAAAATCTTCCAACAAACAAAAGCCCAGGACCAGATGGCTTCACAGGCTAATTTTATCAATCATGTAGAGAAGAGCTAACACCTATCCTTCTCAAATTCTTCCAAAATATAGCAGAGGGAGGAACACTCTCAAACTCATTCTATGACGCCACCATCATCCTTATACCAAAACCAGAAAAAGATGTCACAAAAAAAGAAAACTACAGGCTAATATCACTGATGAACATAGATGCAAAAATCCTCAACAAAATACTAGCAAACAGAATCCAACAGCACATGAAAAGGATCATACACCATGATCAAGTGGAGTTTATCCCAGGAATGCAAGGATTCTTCAATACACGCAAATTAATCAATGTGATACACCATATTAACAAATTGAAGATTAAAACCATATGATCACCTCAAAAGATGCAGAAAAAGCTTTCAACAAATTCTACACCCATTTATGATAAAAACCCTCCAGAATGTAGGCATAGATGGAGCTTATCTCAACATAATAAAGGCCATATATGACAAACCCATAGCCAACATCGTCCTCAATGGTGAAAAACTGAAACCATTTCCACTAGGATCAGGAAAAAGACAAGGATGCCCACTCTCACCACTATTATTCAACATTGCTTTGGCAGTTTTAGCCACAGCAATCAGAGAAGAAAAAGAAAGAAAAGGAATCCAAATTGGAAAAGAAGAAGTAAAGCTGTCACTGTTTGCAGATGACATGATACTGTACATAGAGAATCTTAAAGATGCTACCAGAAAACTCCTAGAGCTAATCAGTGAATTTGGTAAAGTAGCAGGATCCAAAATTAAGGCACAGATATCTCTTGCATTCTTGTACACTAATAATGAAAACTATGAAAGAGAAATTAAGGAAACACTCACATTTACCATTGCAAAAAAAGAATAAAATACCTAGGAATAAACCTACCTAAGGAGACAAAAGACCTGTATGCAGAAAACTCTAAGAAACTGATGAAAGAAATTAAAGATGATCCAAACAGATGGAGAGATATACCATGTTCTTGGATTGGAAGAATCAACATTTTGAAAATGACTATATTACCCAAAGCGATCTACAGATTCAATTCAATCCCTATCAAACCACCAATGGCATTTTTCACAGAACTAGAACAAAAAATTTCACAATCTGTATGGAAACACAAAAGACCCCAAATAGTCAAAGCAATCTTGAGAAAGAAAAACAGAGCTGGAGGAATCAGGCTCCCTGACTTCAGACTATACTACAAAGCTACAGTAATCAAGACAGTATGATACTGGCACAAAAACACAAATATAGATCAATGGAACAGGATACAAAGCCCTGAGGTAAACCCATGCAAATATAGTCACCTTATTTTTGATAAAGGAGGCAAGCATATACAGTGGAGAAAGACAGCCTGTTCAATAAGTTGTGCTGGAAAAACTGGACTGCTACATTTAAAAGAATGAAATTAGAACACTCCCTAACACCATACACAAAAATAAACTCAAAATGGATTAAAGACCTAAATATAAGGTGAGACACTATAAAACTCTTAGAGGAAAACATAGGCAGAACACTCCATGACATAAATCACAGCAAGATCCTTTTGGACCCACCTCCTAGAGAAATGGAAATATAAACAAAAATAAACAGATGGGACCTAATGAAACTTAAATGCTTTTGCACAGCAAAGGAAACCATAAACAAGATGAAAAGACAACCCTCAGAATGGGAGAAATATTTGCAAATGAAGTAACTGACAAAGTATTAATCTCCAAAATTTACAAGCAGTTCATGCAGCTCAATATCAAAAAAACAAACAACCCAATCCAAAATGGGCAGAAGACCTAAATAGATATTTCTCAAAAGAAGATATACAGATTGCCAGCAAACACATGAAAGAATGCTCAACATCACTAATCATTAGAGAAATGCAAATCAAAACTACAATGAGGGGCTTCCCTGGTGGCACAGTGGTTGAGAGTCCGCCTGCTGATGCAGGGGACATGGGTCGTGCCCCGGTCAGGGAAGATCTCACATGCCGCGGAGCGGCTCGGCCCGTGAGCCATGGCCGCTGAGCCTGCGCGTCCGGAGCCTGTGCTCTGCAATGGGAGAGGCCACAACAGTGAGAGGCCCACGTACTGCAAAAGAAAAAAAAAAAAACCTACAATGAGGTATCACCTCCCACTCTTCAGAATGGCCATCATCAAAAAATCTACAAACTATAAATGCTGGAGAGGGTGTGAAGAAAAGGGAACCCTCATACACTGTTGGTGGGAATGTAAATTGATACAGCCACTATGGAGAACTATATGGAGGTTCCTTAAAAAACTAAAAATACGACTACCATAAGACCCAGCAATCCCACTACTGGGCATATACTCTGAGAAAACCATAATTCAAAAAGAGTCATGTAGCACAATGTTCATTGCAGCTCTATTTACAATAGCTGGGACATGGAATCAACCTAAGTGTCCACTGACAGATGAATGGATAAAGAAGTTGTGGCACATATATACAATGGAATATTACTCAGCCATAAAAAGAAATGAAATTGAGTTATTTGTAGTGTGGTGGATGAACTTATATTCTGTCATACAGAGTGAAGTAAGTCAGAAAGAGGAAAACAAATACTGTATGCTAACAAATACATATGGAATTAAAAAAATTGTTATGAAAAACCTAGGGGCAGGACAGGAATAAAGATGCAGATGTAGAGAATGGACTTGAGGACACAGGGAGGGGGAAGGGTAAGCTGGGATGAAGTGAGAGAGTGGCATGTACTTATACATACTACCAAATGTAAAATAGATAGCTAGTGGGAGGCAGCCGCATAGCACAGGGAGATCAGCTGGGTACTTTGTGACCACCTAGAGGGGTAGGATAGGGAGGGTGGGAGGGAGACGCAAGAGGGAGGAGATATGGGTATATATGTATATGTATAGCTGATTCACTTTGTTATAATGCAGAAACTAACACACCATTTTAAAGCAAGTATACTCCAATAAAGATGTTTAAAAAAAAAAGGATGTGGTACATATATACAATGGAATATTACTCAGACATAAAAAGGAACGAAATTATGCCATTTAAAGAGACATAGATGGACCTAGAGACTGTCATACAGAGTGAAGTAAGTCAGAAATAGAAAAACAAATATCGTATATTAACGCATATATATATATGGAATCTACAAAAATGGTATAGATGAACTTATTTGCAAAGCAGAAATAGAGACACAGATGTATAGAACAAAGGTATGGATACCAAGGGAGAAGTGAGGGTGGGATGAATCGGGACATTAGGATTGACATATGCACACTACTATGTATAAAGTAGGTAACTAATGAGAACCTACTGTATAGGACAGGGAACTCTACTCAGTGCTCTCTGGTGACCTAAATGGGAAGGAAATCCAAAAAAGAGGGGATACATGTAAACATATGGCTGATTCACTTTGCTGTACAGTAGAAACTAACACAACAGTGTAAAGCAACTATACTGCAATTAAAAAAAAAGATTCCTATGTGCTTAAAATTTTGTGATCTTTTCTGTTCCTCCCCTTGTCTGTTTTATACACAGGTTCATGTCCACAAAGTTACCAGTTTAAGATTTTTACTGAGGAGCTCAAGTTCCTAATTTTCACAAGCCATAAGGCAGTGTATTTAGAGAAAAGGCAAATATGCCTTAGATATTCTTAGCCAAACTCTACCAAGAAAATTGCTTAGCACCATATTCTATTTGCAGTCTTCCTTTTCCTTATTAAACTGAATTAAAGGAGGATCCGGAAAAATTGTATAATTAAATGAAAAATCAACCTCACTTATTCTGATAGGCTTTGAGTACATTGTTAGAAATCTTGATTAAAAGTCATCTTTTTTCCCCTGCGTTCGCCTATTTTTACATGTGTGCTATAGGTTGAGTAGGCTTCCAAGTCCAGGTCATAGCAATCCTTGTTGGCGTTCATTGGTACAGACGGAGTGGGCTCTATGAGGGCCAGGTTTAGACCACTCTATGAACAGTCTTACAGTCCTCAGAGTAAGTCTTGGCTGTATATCCTTCAGCCCCTGCACCAGGTTTCTTTTGCTTGAGAAAGAGTCACAGTCCATCTGCTGTGCAAATACACAAATACAAAACCATCACCCATTTCATTAGGAGTTAGTCCCCACCAGGATACAGCAGCCCTTTCACCTTTCAGATGAGGAATGAATGTTGTAATTGTAGATCAAACTCCTGGGGGAAGGCCTTTCCTGAGCAATGAACGGAGTCAGCCTTGGCTCCAGGAAGCCACGAGGCCACTGGTGCCCCAGCAAGCTCTGTGCCCACTGCAAAAACAATATGTGCTGATTCTTAGCCTACCTTCTCTTACACGATTTGTCTTTCCACCCCACTGGGTGGGTTTGGGTAGCCAGAACTGAAGACTTGGGGTAGGGGGTGTCCTCCAAGTACCCAGCACATCTGTACCAGTCCACAGCAACTAAACTGTCTCTGCATCCTCCCCACAGACAGTATTTTCACACTTAGTTTGTGGACCATAAATGTCATAAGAGTCAGACTGACTTCATCGAGTCCTGTGTTGTTCTTAACTTTTTAATAATGATTAGGTATTATTTCTGTAACTAGAGAAAAATAGTTAAATGCTTTGACATTTTACATGACTGTATTCTAGACTTGGGCACAACCAAAGAGATTGAAGAAGGGTGAAATGTTAACCTGGATCTCATGTATATGCATAACTTTCTCTGGAAGGGTCTAAAACACCTTGCAGTGGTTGTCTCTGGGAAGAGGACTGAGTTCTGGGGAAAGGGATGTTACTGATATGTCACCATCAGTGGAGGAGAAAGAGGAGGAGAAAGGGGCAGGCACTGTGGTTTTTGGAGAGATACAATTTTGTTTCACATGGAAAACAAAGACACTTCTGATTTCAGACATAGGCAGAACTTCCCCAGCTGCATTTAAAAAAAACTCAGTCTGCACTGAGATGGCTATTGGGAAAGATAAATTCTAATAGTCTAGAATGCAGACTTTTTTTTTTTTTTTTTTTTTTTTGCGGTATGTGGGCCTCTCACTGTTGCGGCCTCTCCCATTGTGGAGCACAGGCTCCGGATGTGCAGGCTCAATGGCCATGGCTCACGGGCCCAGCTGCTCCGCAGCATGTGGGATCTTCCCGGACTGGGGCACGAACCCGTGTCCCCTGCATTGGCAGGCAGACTCTCAACCACTGCGCCACCAGGGAAGCCCTAGAATGCAGATTTTTAAATGTCTCATCGACCTATTTTATTTTCTCCCTCTTTGACATGGTTTTGAACAGCCTCCTCTTTCTCTGTTGAACACATCCAAAGAAAAGACACAGGGTCCCACACTTACAGTACTGGTTACCAAATGTGATTTGTTCTTCCTTTCTCTAGTCACTCCTTCCTTTAAGTATGTATTCTCTTGCATAATTTTCTCAATCCTTGTTAGGGTTCCATTCATTTATCTATCTTTCCTTCCCTCTCTAATAACATTTATTGTGTGCTGACTATATTCTCTCTTTAATTTCATTTATTGAGTGCTTCTTAGATGCCAGGCACCATCCTAAGCACTTTGTGTGCAGCATCTCATTTAATCTTCAGGAAAACTTTATGAAGTATGATTATTATCTGCATTTTTTGAATTAGAAAGTCAAATATGAAAGTACCTTGCCCCACATCATACATCTTACCCAGAGCTGCTCACATCCAGATTGTAAAAGTGCTATTCTTACCGCACTCCTTAATCTTTTTATTAAAATTTCATGTTTTTCCAAACTCCTGCTCACTACCTAATGCCCTCATGTTATTTACCTCTTCCTCTTTCCCTCAATATTCCATTGTTTTCCCTGTCCCTGTAGTACCCTCTTTTGTTTTCTTTGCTCAAGTCCAAAATCCAAGTAAGGGATTATTTTCAGGATTTCCTTTCCTGCCACTCAGTCATAGTGAGGGCACAGTCATGGCGCAGTGACCATGGACTATGTATTTGGAAGGGAGGTGATTTCCTGCTTATTTACAGCTATGATCCTTAGTTAAATACTCATCCTGTCTGTGCTTGAAAATGGTACTTGTTTCTAAAGATGTGTGACTTTAAGTCAAGTATCTTAATAAGGCACTGGAAAGAGAGACATTGTACTTGACCAAACATCACTGTCTAGCTGGTGCTGCTGAATTAGTAGAATACATACTTTTTCCCATGCACTGTAACTTATATGCTCGAGAGAAACACAAACGGAACCCTACTCTGAACAAATGTTTTTATTTTTAGCTGCAAAATATCAATCTTTGCAAAAATGTTAAGCATAAAACAGCACTGAATTACTGAGCTGCTCTTGTTCTATTCACACATCACTATATTTTTGAGTGCATTGCTATTATTATTATCATCATCATTGCCATCATTGTTATTATTCCATAATAGAGGAGACGGAGAACTTGAAGACTATCAAGATTCCAAAATTAAAATTGATCTATAAGTTTCACTCCCACCTTTGCACCCCATGAATTATGGATTTAAAAAGAAAATAGGGCTTCCCTGGTGGCGCAGTGGTTGGGAGTCCGCCTGCTGATGCAGGGGACACGGGTTCGTGCCCCGGTCCGGGAAGATCCCACATGCCGCGGAGCGGCTGGGCCCGTGAGCCATGGCCGCTGAGCCTGCGCGTCTGGAGCCTGTGCTCCACAACGGGAGAGGCCACAACAGTGAGAGACCCGTGTACTGCAAAAAATAATAATAAATAAATAAATAAAACAAAAATAAAAAAGAAAATAGTCCTGCAACAAGAGAAGAGCATGCATAGTGAAATTCATATTCAAAAGGCTATACTAAAAGAAGGAAAATTTTTTTGTCTGACAATAAATATGCAAGGGGACGCAGGTGCACACACACCCCACAGCCCCTGCGTCAGAAGCCTTGGCCCAGTGGAGCCTATGGCAGAGACTTCAAGGCGTGACATCACTGCATCTCGGGTAATATGTGGTAATGAATTCATTGCATGGATCTATGACCAGAAATTCATCCCCACCCCTCCCCCTCGCCCACCCCTCTCACCACATAAAGCCAAGTTTGTGTAGTACCACTGTGCCACTCGGCCTGTGTGCTTAATGCATTCATTAAACAGGAGACTGGAGACGGTTTCCTATGTTTCTCATTATTTAAAAGAACAAGTTAATCTCCCCTTTGGGGGGCAGCAGGGGAACTGAAAACCACATGATCCTCCTACATAGTTCTTTGCCTGGTGCTCCCGTGTTGACAAGTCTGCTTTCATAATTTTATTGTCGTGGCTGTGGAGCAAATTTTAGAGAGGTAGAGTTTGTTGATGGAAGGGTGAGGAGAAGGAAGATGAGGCTGGGATGAAGCTAGGGGGTGAAGGCAGCCTTCCGATATACGGCACATCTTTGGTCAGATCTGTCTCCTTCCCTTCTGGAGTGCCTATCATATCACACAAACTGCCCCTGTAGAGCTCTCCATTTACCCTCTTCCCTAATTAAATGTGCACTTCATTAATGTAAATTGGGGGTTTAATGCTCTTGTTGAAATTCTGAAGAAAGTGCTATGGCCTTGCGAAATGCTTAAGCATCATTGCAAATTAGATTAGGGACCAAGAAAGGCAGTAAAATTAGAATGATAATGGCTGATGTGGCTTCCTGACAGGCATGACTATTCAGGGATCAATGGAATGGAGAACAGTTCCCCGAGCCGAAAGTGAAAGGCAGGGACAAACGTCAGCCTACAGATGTGACTTTTGGAAGCACTTTCAATTAGTTTAATTTGGTAAATGGTGGGGATTTAGAGGCTCTCAGCCAGTCATACAAGACAAGAATACATTGAAATGTTTTTCACTTTTTAACATAAAATAGGATTGGCTTTAAATTTGCATTTCTCCAACAAGAAGATGGAGTGGGGCGGGGTGGAGGGCTGGAGGGTGCAGGGAAAGTTTCCAAAGTGTTTCACCAGCTCCGCTTTTGAAAATGGAAATGACTTTTAGAAGCTTGGACTGCAACCTTCCAAAGAGTGGGAAGGGGGAGAGTAAATGTTCCTTTTCTGGTTCTCAGGGAGGCCTTAAATCCTGAGCACACCAGCAGCCCAATATGTACTGAAACCTGTGGTCAAAAATCTCAGGACGGGGGAGGGGGTGCCTAGGCAGCAAAAGACACTCAAACTCATTCATCATTTCTCACTAGAAATATGTTCCTCATCTTTAAAAAATCAAACAAACAAAGAAACGCTCTCTCTCAGTTGCAGGACCCCTTCTGCTCCCTCCCCTCAAAAAAAATTAATCACATTTTGAAGGTATCACGAAAAAGGAATATTCATAACCCTGTTCCACAAATATTCAAGCACTTGTGCTTGAGCGCTGTTTTGAGGGCGGCAGCGGGCACCTCAGCAGACACGCGTTGGGCGGATGCTCCTTTGACGCTCGTTTGGTTAGTTCTAAGTGCGCCTTTCCCTTTGTGTTCCCTGCTGCTAACTCCAACCCCCTCCCCAACCACTGGTGTCTTCACTGGAAAATAAACTGGCGCTAATCTGGTGACTGGGGACGGTTACAGGCAGGACAGCTTCTGTGCACAAAGACCTCCTTCAGATGCGCAGATTTTGACTACAGGTCCCTCCTTGTGTTCCCAGAATACTGTCAAGCTCGAGTTGGACCTCCTCCCTGAAGGCGTCTACATCTTTCATGAGGTGAAGGGGAAGGAGATGATGCGTCAGAAACGACGGTAAACATGATCAAATCCCCGGTGACTCCCAACACCAGTTCCACCTTGTGAACCGACGCAGTGACTCACCTCCCAAATCCATACGTTCCCTTCACAGAGTCACCAAACGTGTGCTGATTGGCTCACCTCTCACTCTTAAGTTAATAGCTCAAGTGAGCAGCAAACGTGGCAACAGACAAACCCACACAGAAAAGGGAGAGGCTTGGGCCCAAAAAGGAAGAGAGTGATCTCCACAACCAGTGAAAATAAACCAGGGCAAAGGTAAGCTCATAAAATAGTTTGCACTGTCAATAATTTGGTGGCTAGGACTTCTCAGTTCATCATGAGGATGGTAGCAGATCAGTGATGTTACAAGCAAATCCATGATTTATGGGCTTCATAAGGCCTCATTTCATAATGGCTACTTGTCTCCTTCAAAACATCCAGAGGAAAAGTAGGAAAAAAAAAATCCAATTAAGTCTGATCCCAATGAAGTTAATACAAATGATAACAATAATAATAATATCTAATATAGTACTTTGCTGTTTTCCAAGAACACAGACAAACCCGATAACTCTTTTGATCTGTAGTAAAGCCTTCTGAGGTAGAAAAGAAATGAATAGTTCTTTTTATTTTATAAGTGAGGAAAATAAGGCTCAGGGGTCTCCACTTACTTCCCCAAATACACAGAGTAAGTGGCAGAAGAAGAATTAAAACAAAAGTCTTCTTTTTCTAATAACTTCAATGTTGTCACAAAATTGATAGAAGATTATTGAGAAAAAAATTCAAATAATACAGAAATGTACAAAGAAGAAAGTAAAATACATACCAATAATTACCAGAAATATTTTGCAAACATCCTTCCGTATATCTTTTTTTCATATAGATAGATAATATTAATAGTGATTATAATAAGATTTATTAACTTCTTACAATGAACCAAGTACTATCCTTGATATCTTGGATATTTGCATTTACTCCTTAGAACAACTCCTTTAAGTAAATGTAACTTACAAATGAGGAAAGCGAGGCTTGGAGAGATTAAGTAACTTGCCCAAATTCACAGAACTGGGGATATTACTTATAAAAATATGATCATACTGATCATATAAGTAGGTAACAGTTTTTCACACAACATATCATAAGCATCTTCCCATGTGTCTACCTCATCATGTTTCATGGCTACATATATTTCATTGTATGTAAGTATCATAATTTAATTAATAAATTCTGAATGATGGACTTTAGGTTACCTTTAGTATTTTTCTTTTGTAAACACTGCTGTGATGAAAATCATGAGCGGGACTTCCCTGGTGGTCCAGCGGCAAAGAATCTGCCTTACAATTCAGGGGACGTGGGTTCAATCCCTGGTCAGGGAACTAAGATCCCACATGCCATGGGGCAACTAAGCCTGCACACCGCAACTACTGAGCTACGTGCCTCACCTAAGCCCGCATACTACAAACTACAGAGCCCACACGCTCTGGAACCCACACCACAACTACAGAGCACACACACCACAACTAGAGAGAGAAAACCCACACACCACAACTAGAGAGAAGGCCGTGCACCACAACTAAAGATCCCACGTGCCTCAACGAAGATGCTGCATGCCAAAACTAAGACCTGATACAGCCAAAAATAAATAAAATAAATAAATAAATCTTTAAAAAGAAAAAGAAAATCATGAGCATACTTTCTTTCACAGTTTGCTAGTAGTCGCCTTAGGGTTAATTCTTAGACATAAGATTTAGAGCAAAACTTAAATCTTCTAAGTCCTGGTTTTCCTCTCATGCAGCCTCAATAATGGGTATCATGTAAACTCAATAGCTATTGGCTGGAGGTTTTCCTATTTTTCACAGATGAGTTAACAAAGTATGTTCCCAATTTGTGATCACTGCACCAAGTAAACCTACATCTAGGATTCTTCTGCCCCTCCAGGCACTTAGAGAACTGCCCGCAACTATAGTCCAGGCCCCTGAACAATAATGAGGCGACAATGCTGTCATTCCTTCCTTCCTGTCATTCTATAAACACTTGACTGGATACCAAGGAAACAAGCCCAATAAGATAGAATCTATGCTCTCAAGTAGTACACAGATATGTAGGAGACACAGAAAAGTAAAGAGGCAATTACAAATGAGTGTGATAAATGCTATGATAGAAATAGTCACATGATTCTTTCATGGCAACCAATGTGTACACTCAGCCCAGACTGGTGAACTCAGGGAAGGTCTTCCCGGCAAAGCAGACATCTGGGAAACCTGAAGGATAAGCTGCATATACCCAGGCAAGAAAGGACAAATGGATGTTGCAGGTGGAAATTCTTTTTAGGAAGCTCTTTTCATACAGCTGTCTTCTCCAGAATTACCCCTCCTGACCCCTTCAACCCAACAGGTGAGTGATAACTGTTTTCCCCTGCTAACTTCAGAGCACTGGATTATCCTTTTTCATTTTCAAAAACCCTGCCCAGCCCTTTGTAAATAGCTCATTATTACCCTCTCTTCTAATTACCCAGTCTGAGTGTGAGATCTGCTTCCTGTCAGGACCCTGGCTAATCTGACACATATATACATAAAAGACTGGACACAAAGTGTCCAGTGTCCTCCCTGCCCTCACCCTCATCTCAAAGCCCATCTAAGGAGTCAAGAATGAAAATCCTAGCTCTGGGAGAAATGCATAGCACTCAGGATTGGCCCCGTTAGCCTTGCTGGCACAAAGATCTAGCTGGGACATTTCTCTTCTGGCGCCAGTTAGAAATGTTTGATTCCAGCTCACTTTAATTTGCAATAAATGTGCCTAATTTTATTTTTAATTTTCTAAGTAGATTGATTTGGCAAAGCCGCTTCACCAGCTTGAAGGTTAAATTCCTGATTGAAAATGCTAATATGGAATTCATTTTCTCAAACACTGATTCTCTGATTTTGTGAAATCACTCTTGTCTAGATAAGAATCAGAGAACTGTAGAGATGGGAGTTTGGGTGGACATGAATCCAAAGGGCCCAACGAAGTTAAAGGTCTTGCCCAACAAGACACAGCTCATTAATAACATCCTTTCACTCTCCTAGAACCTGGATTCCCTGATTCGGGCAACTGTTGTTTGCACTGGAGAAGCACTGTCTCCTAAGAATGATTCTTTGTATTTTGTGATACTTTTCCTTCCTTGGCTTTCCAACCACTTTGAGATATGTTCTTAATTTTACTTTCCATGACTTTGAAGGAGGTTTTAAAAAGAAAAGAAAAGAATAGTACAAGAAACCTGTAACAGTTGCTTCCTGGTCAGGAATCTGAGGACAGGGAGAAGGGAGCAGGAAGGAGAATTACTTTTTGTGAGTTAATATGTAAGTTGTGGGGACTTCCCTAGTGGCGCAGTGGTTAAGACTCTGCACTCCCAATGCAGGGGGCCCAGATTCGATCCCTGGTCCAGGAACTAGACCCCACATGCATGCCACAACTAAGAGTTTGCATGCCACAACTAAGGAGCCAGTGGGCCACAACTAAGGAGCCCACTTGCCACAACTAAGGAGCCCACCTGCCACAACTAAGACCCAATGCAACCAAATAAATAATTTTTTTAAATATGTAAGTTCTGGTATTTATAGCATTTGAATTTGTTAACTATTTGAAAAGTAAATCAGTTTATTTAAAAGGTGAAGAAAGCAAGTATCATTTGAATTCTGTTCAGCAAAGAGATTGCCCAACTACTGCACGTTATGGACCACACCAGGAACTACAAGCAGTATGAAGGGAACTATGACAGAGTTCCAGACTTTAGAGTCTGTCGCCCTGTAGAGGAGACAGAAAAGTACAGAAACAATGATAATCCATCAAGCAACGTGTGAAGTCACAGGATAAAGATGGAAGGACAGTCATTTCCACTTGGTGTATCTGAGTTGCACATGAACAGATGGTTAGTATTGGGGCAGGATGCACCAAGTGGGGCAACTGTCCACAAATGCCTGAGAGGGGAAATGAAGGACATGAGCAGCTTGCTTCTGCTCACACTACAACAGGTGAGGATAAGCAACAGTCCTCAGTCCCTCCCAAAGCCCAGCCTTGAGGATACCCTACATTTTTCACAAAAGTCCTATTTGTAACGATGACGCCTTACTTGAGTATGAGGTTTTAGTTTTTTTTTTTTTTTTAATTTATTTATTTATTTTTGCTGTGCTGGGTCTTCGTTTCTGTGCCAGGGCTTTCTCTAGTTGTGGCAAGCGGGGGCCACTCTTCATCGCGGTGCATGGGCCTCTCACTGCCGTGGCCTCACTTGTTGAGGAGCACAGGCCCCAGACGCGCAGGCTCAGTAGTTGTGGCTCACGGGCCCAGTTGCTCCGCGGCATGTGGAATCCTCCCAGACCAGGGCTCGAACCCGTGTCCCCTGCATTAGCAGGCAGATTCTCAACCACTGCGCCACCAGGGAAGCCCACGTTTTAGTTTTTTAAAGGTTTTCACAAATAAACAACTTCGTTTTCTTCACAATAACATATCCTCACTAGATAGTTGAAGAAAATCGCTAAGAGAGGACGGCAGAGTTGAATGGGATTTTAAAGGAAACTATCATTTTACAGAGAAGGAAACTGAGTCCTAGGGAGGGTATGGGACATGTAGGTAGGAACAGAGCCAGAAATTTCTGAGGTTGTTCGCCTCACACATACAGGGAACAAAACAAATCTGTCTTCCAGTCACGCATTGCCTCCATCTGCATGGAATAATTTGGAGGTATCAATACAATAAAGTGGTATTTGACTCATATATACTTGTCTTCTGCCTAGATGCAGGATACCAAGCGTTTTTCTTTCTTTCCTTTCTTATTTTTTTTTTGGGGGGGAGGGGGCATTGTCATGCATCTACTGTCTTTCTTTCTCCTGGAAACTGCACTCCTTGAGTGTGACTGTGTCCCTGTGGTCTGACGAGTAAGGAGGGTACTCTAACCATGGGGCAGGTCAGAGGTTTGCGGACTAGCTGCACTCTCTACCGTTCACCCAGAGAACTCTGCTGGGAGGAGCTATTAAATGCGTGCAGGTATTGTTTTGCAAAGAGAAAAATCAAATGCATATTAGAAGATAATTAATGCTATAAACTGCAAAGGTCTGGGGCAGGGGTAGCTGCTATAGACAGCAAGCAGCATGCAGAACAGACGGAAAGAAAAAAGGCACAGGCACATTTCTTCTTGAGTTTCCTGTATATATTATATAAGTTATTTCATCTTTTACCCCTCACTGCCCCCTCACGAAATGCATGCCCCTTTCCCCTCGGCCAGCCCCCTACACCCGTACCCTCTGCATCTCTTGCCTTTTTGAGAAGCTCCCCCCTGTCCCAGCTGGGCCTGAATGATTAGGTGTGGCCCTATAGCTCACTCTCACTTATTCAGCTGTTAAAGCAGCTTAAACCCTCATAAGAACATTAACATTTGGGTGCCAATAACAGATTGACCTTTATTCATAAAGTGCAAATAGTTGGAAGTTGAACAGATTGGTTGCCAGCGGCTGCCTTTTATGTGCAGTTTAAGGCTTTGGGTGCTCTCTCCTTTCTTCCTTTAATCTGACATAGCCGGCTTGAATACGGTTTGCGCTCTAAGTAAACAGGGCCGGAGGAAGCCTCTGCTTTTGTAGCACAGTTTGCTTGTGAGGAGGAAAGTAGACGGGAGGATGACTTTAAAAGATTTGCCTTTGGAATTAAACAATTTGAAAATGAATTGGAAACCCCCAAAACTGAATGGAGCTGTTGGAAGAGATCTGAACTAAACAGGCACAAGAATCTTTTGCCCACGGGACTATTTATCCAAAATCGGCCATCTAGATACAGAATGAGAATGTAAGGCTTTATATTAACTCTCTTGAAAGTTTACTCCATGCCATACACAAAAGGGAATCTCTGACACCCACAGAGCCTATGGATTTGAAATGGGATGACCACACTGCACCGCTTTGTTACCCCCTTCTCGCCAGCTGGGAGCATTTGATGCTTAAGAGTGCAAAGGGTGGCTGAATCCCTTTAAACAAGTTATGTTTCCTTAAAACATTCCAAGGAAATCTCTCTGAAGCACAGGTTCTTTAAGGTACTCTCCAACACAGCATTCAGTTCTGGATTTTTTTCTCCTGATTTATCTTGACAATACTTCACTTTCAACAGCACAGCCCACGCTTTATGGCAAATGGAGAGTCTTTATAGCATTTTCGTAGAGAGAATGTGTAAATGCAAAGCTTCCCAGCAATCACTTGCACCCATTTAGAAATAATAAAGTCCTTTGTGGGTCAACAGAGTGAACACAGGAAATGGAAGGTACGAAGCTCTCACGAAGAAGACTTGACCACAAGAATAAGGCAATTTCATGTGAATGCTGGTTCTGCTAGACCTTCTGCATTACCTTGAAAAAAATCTTGAATGTATTTAGGAGTAAAGGGGCATTTCTTTTTGATCTAGATTATTTAGCATTGTGTTGTATATTAACAACTTTGGCCTTAGAATTAGGCAGATCTAGGTTTGTCCCCAGCCCTTATTAGAAGCTATTAGCCATGGGACTTAGACAAGGAACATGTCTCAAAGCCTCATTTTCTCCTCTGAAATTTATGGGCAACTACAGTGCTAGTCACAAAGGGACAAGCATCCTATGAAGCTCAACATGGCTCCTTGGCATCTTAGTATTCAGTGAAACTTAGTTATTGTTACTTTATCAATTTTTAATTTTAGATAATGTTACTATCATAGGTCTGTAAGAGAATTTGACCAAAAGAAATAGAAAGTGCTTAGCAATGGACCCATCCCACAGTTAACCCCAATAAAGAGAAACTGCTAGTATTATTGTTATTATTAATTTATAATTTCCTGTGCATGGACTGCTCCACTATCTCAAACTACATCATGGTTGTCTTATGGCAGAAAACAGGTTTTCCATATCTTTTGCACCCTCTGATGCCCTAAGCACAATATTAAATGCAGAGTGGATGCTTCATAAATGACTTGTTGGTTAACTGTTTCTTCTCTTTTATTGCACATCACTGGCTCCAAAGCGGAAATCATAGGCATTGTCTTTCACTCCTTCTCCTTCAATCCCTCCATTTGTTCTATTACTGGGTATGGTCATTTCTTGCCTAAGAAAATGAGCTCTCCTAGTCTCCACTCATATTAGCACCAGGCTAATCCAGGTGTACCACAGCCTTCAAATGGAGACCGTGCTCACCCCACATCCTTACCACCACTCCCCACCTGCTGCCAGTCATTCTGCAGACTCAGGCTGGGCAAATATTCCCTAGACTTCTTTTATGTCTCTACCCAGCATTTCATGCTGTAGCCCCCCTCATCTTCCAGACTTTCCCTAATAATGATGTGGACAGTTGCATGGATGGGAAGAGTTCTAAAAAGAAATAGGAATCTTATCTACAGTGCTTTGATTCAGAGGTGTTTCCTGAACTCAGAATATCACAAAGAGGGCAAAGCCTTACCACATTTGTTAACTGGTTAGCCATCTTGCTATCATGTACATGGCTTCAGTCCATGAGAGGGACAGTTTTACAGGTTATGGATGTACAACTCAATATCAAAATCAAATCAGCTGACTGCAGATGGGCAGAGGACCTGAACAAAAGTTTTCCCAAAGAAGACATACAATGGCCAACAGGCACATGTAAAGGTGTTCAACGTCACCCATCATCAGGGAAATGCAAATCAAAACCACAGTGAAGTATCACCTCATATGTGTTAGAAGGACTATTATCAAAAAGACAAGAGATAACAAGTGCTGGTGAGGATATGGAGCAAAGGGAATCCTTGTGCACTGTTGGTGGGAATGTAAATTAGTACAGCCACTATGGAGAACAGTATGGAGGTTCTTCAAAAAATTAAAAATAGGACCACCATATGGTCCAGAATTCCCACTTCTGGGTATATATCTGAAGGAAATGAAATCAGGAGTTTGAAGAGAAATCTGCACCCCTTCATGTTAGTTGCAGCATTATTCACAATAGCCAAAACATGGAAACAATCTAAGTGTCCAACGACAGATGAACGGATAAAGAAGCTGTGGTATATGTAGACAATGGAATATTATTCAGCTATAAAAAAGAAGGAAATCTTGCCATTTCCAACAGCATAGATGAACCTGGGGGGCATTATGCTGAGTGAAATAAGTCAGAGAAAGACAAACAGTGTATGATCTCACTTACATGTTGAATCCAAAAATGTGGAGCTCATAGAAACAAATATTATTTACTTGAAATTTGCCAAGAGAGTAAATCTTACATGTTCTCACCACAAAAAATAATTATTATTATGTGAGATAATGAATGTGTTAACTAACTTTATTGTGGTAATCATTTCATAATATATACATATATCAAATCAACATGTTGCACATATTAAACTTACACGATGTTATATGTCAATTATATCTCAATACAACTGGGGGCAAAAAGGCTGTAGATGGGTCAGAGCTACTACTAGAGGGAAAAGGCAAAAACCCTTTAAACCTCAGCTACTGTCACAGTGTTGTGTGTATATACATACACACACACACACAGACACACACACACACACACACACACACACACACACACATATATATATATATATATATATATATATATATATATATATTAGAATTTCTCCAAAATTTCAGTGGTATACAGATGTCAAACTTAGATCACAGTAACTTTAGAATTTTGTTTTGGAATCCTAAAACAAAGGGCAGCAAACAAGGAAAATTAAAAATTACGCACAAGAATACAAACACATAAAAATAATGACACAGAAGGCAAAAAGAAAAAAATGAGGAAAAAAACTGAGATGTTAAATTTCAGATTCCCAGGAAAACTTCCTACTTTTCCAAGTCCCCAGAGTTACTCCAAAAAAGGGACAAGAGCCAGAGGTAATGAGAAACTGTCCTTTCCCCCAGGTTTCCTGCCCACCCATCCCTAAATCCATTACTCACCCCGAGTCAGAGAAAAGTGTTTATCCTCAGTGGCAACTCATTTCTATTTAACTGTTCTTCCTCACAGCTTTTCCTTCCATAATCAGAGATTGCAATGCCAACGGGCTCTCAAGCCAAGTCATTTTAATGAGGGAAAGACTTCAAAAAGATTAGGGCTGGGATTTTAAATGTCTACTGAAATACACACAGAAAAGTCTTCATTGTAAAGGAGGAAATGCTTTAAAAAGTATCTTTAAATAAATCCTCAATAACAGAGACTTGGCAAGCCCAGCGCTGCTGCCGGTCCATCGCTGGGAAAGCAGGCATTTTACAGATTCCAATCTAAGTGTTTGTGCTGACAGGAGCCCCTAATCTATAGTACTGTTCAGTACTCGTGAGAGTCTCGTTAATTAGTCCCTGATGAGGTGCAAAAGGAGTTAATTTATTTCAATTTAATGATGACCTTCATTTTAATTCCATTTCCTTTGTGAAAACCTGGAAATTACATGACCATCCCGAAACAGTAGAGTTTTTAAAAGCTCCTCTAGTCGTGCAAATTGCTTTAATTTCTTACCCCTTTACTGAAGGCAGAGCTATAGTGAATCTAATGTACTTGTGGAAAAAGAACTGACAGAAGAAAATTTAGGTTTTTGGACTGTTGGGGAAATTTGGGCAGGGGATATGTAGGGGGAAAGAAATGAAAGATTTTAGTTTGCACTTATGACAAAGAACAAATCACATAAAAACTCTGAGGATGATAAAAAAAAGAAGTGCTCTTGTCATCAAAATGAAAAAGCACTTACTGCACCTAGGAAACGATAAATAACCTGGAGATCAACGCCTGGCACAGAGTATTTTTTTAATAAAACTTTGTTGAATGAATGAATGAATGAATTCTTTTGATGTCACCTTACTCTCAGTCAACACTGGTATTTTCAGCTGTAATGTTCCTAAATGCAGCTAAGCAGCGGATTTGATACACTGCTGGCACTAACAAATGTTGAACAATTTGTTGAGAAAGCAGTCCTTGGCCACCCAGCAGGGAACAAGCTCTCAGTTGCTCAGGGAATAAGCCAGAAGGTAAAAGGGCAAGTTGAAGAGGCAGCTGCCTGCCTCACCACCACCAAGACTTCTCAGATTGCAGATCCCAGCATCAGGGGTTCCCCTCTAGGCCAGCGAGGGGGCTGACTCACTGAAGCTGCTTGAAAGTAATGCAGGTCAGGGACATTACCATGGGCTTTTGGGGCACAGCCATTTTAACAAAGTAAAAACTATAGTGGCATTTTTCTTTCTTTCTTTCTTTCTTTCTAATCTGTACAGAAGGCACTTTTCAGCTTCACATCATCACTGACCCCATCTTCCAGGATGGGGTGAGACTTAGAGATGGACTGAGGATGTCTGCATCACACAATACTTGGAGGGTTTTCAAAACTGAAAGTTAAATTATTTGAAAGCCAAGTCAAAGTGTCCTGTTTCCTAAAATGCTCCCTGCATCCCCTTGTCCACAAACATACACACACTCACACACACACACACACACACACATGTGAATTGAATGAATGAATGAATGAACAATTGCTATAAATAAATTACAACTCAGTATGGCGTTCACATCATTGGCCACACTTAGTATTCACCCAAACCAAGTATTTCTAGAGCCACTGTGGAAAACATATAGAGGTTCCTCAAAAAATAAAGATGGAACTTTCATATGATCCGGCAATTCCACTTCTGGGTATTTATCCCAAGAAAATATAAACATTAACTCAAAAAGATATCTGCACCCCCATATTCATTGCAGCATTATTTACAACAGCCATGACATGGAAACAACCTAACTGTTCATCAATGTGTAAATGGAGAAAGAAAATGTGGTGTATATACACACGATGGAATATTGTCCAGCCATAAAAAAGAAAGAAATCTTGTCATTTGTGACAACATGGATGCACCTTGAGGGCACTGTGCTAAGTGAAATAAGCAGACAGAGAAAGGTAAGCACCATATGATCTCACTTGTATGTGCAATCTAAAAAAAAAAAAAAATCAAACTTATAGATACAGAGAACAGATTGGTAGTTGCCAGAGTTGGGAGGTGGGGGATTGGGTGAAATGGATGAAGGGAGTCAAAAGGTACAAACTTCCAGTTATATGTCCTGGGGATATAATGTACAGCATGGGGACTATAGTTAATAATACTGTCTGGTAGATTTGAAGGTTGATAAGAGAGTAGATCTTAAAAGTTCTCATCACAAGAAAAAAATTTATAACTATGTGTGGTGATGGATGTCAGTAGACTTATTGTGGTGATCATTTCACAATATATACAAATATTGAATCATTATGATGATTATGATGAATCATTTATGACTGAAACTAATATAATGGTATATGTCAATTATATCTCAATTATTAAAAAATAAAAATTCCTGGTAAGAGTGAGAGAAATCTATCAGTCATTCACATTCCAGTGCAAATTACTAAAGACTAATATTCTTTCCTCCCTTACGTCTATCTGAAACTTCTGGGGGAAGTTTCCCATGGATGACCTCTGAGTAGCTGTTCTCAGTGAACAATCTGACTATGTATGCAGTGTCGAGCCTGTACACAATAAGTTTAACAGAAACTCTATTTGCTAGAACTATAAGAAACTGGGAATAATAACATAATCCCATATAATGCTTTTACAGCTTCTTCTCTTGCATTTCTTCATTTAATCTTCACACAATTCTGTAAGGTAGTATGATCACCACCCCATTCTATAGAGGAAAGAAAGAAATTAAACATCTTGCCTAAGGGGAAGGAGATCTGGACTTTGAAACCAGATAGAGAGATCCCAAGGCAGGGTATCTTTTACAGTGCCAAGGTATCTCTGGGAAAGTTATCCCTGAGACATCTTTGGGAAAGGCATCTCAGTTGGTGTGTTCTAAGGCATTGCTACCATCACATGACAAAATTTGGAAAGTAGTGAAGGTATTGGCAATGACAGAAGTCCAAATATAAGAAATAATAACAATAAGAGTATTCAAATGTAGGCAGGTTCTTTCACCTTCCTCTTTTTAATTCCCATTAAGTTTTCCAGAGCAAGTGCAGTCTAGCTGCATGCCTCTTCTTTCATCTGGACATTTTAACAGCTCCTTCCATCCAAGGGCAAATTCTGCCTCAAGGCTATTCAGCATCAGCCTGGGTGGAGCAACTTGTCTTCCTTTTGTAACAACACCAGGCTGCTCAGAGCTGGTGAGTCCACCACTGGAGGATGTTCTACCCTGTTCTGCGCCCTCTTTATGAGACAGGGTCCACCTTGAGCACATCAAGGGGTAGGAGCCCCACATCAAATGCCGGGAAAGGTAATCACAAGAGCTAACAATTATTAATGTCTCAGGAAGTCCTCCACAGCCCTATGAAGTAGTACTTTCTGAGTCTCCTGTAACTAGAAAGTAACTAGAAAATGCAAGGCTGAATAGGCATAGCAAGATCCAGGTGTTAAAATGTCACAGGGCTTCCCTGGTGGCGCAGTGGTTGAGAGTCCGCCTGTCGATGCAGGGGACACAGGTTCGTGTCCCAGTCCGGGAAGATCCCACATGCAGCGGAGCGGTGGGGCCCATGAGCCATGGCCGCTGGGCCTGCGCATCCGGAGCCTGTGCTCCACAACGGGAGAGGCCACAAGAGTGAGAGGCCCGCGTACCGCAAGAAAAGAAGAAAAAATGTCACAAACAATCTGTCCCTTTTTTCCATCTCTCCACTCAGCTCCCCTGTTCACACTGTTCTCCAGCAGATTCTCCCTCACTGGGCAGAAATATCACCAAAAGTTCCAGAGTTACATCATCCTCACAATTGCTAATCCCTCCAGAAACACACAGAAATTAACAGTTAGCTCTGCCTGTGGGCATGGGGTGAAGAAGTCTGAGAGGACTTCTAGAGGAAGTGACATTTACTTGCATCTTGGTGATGTGTAGGAGTTTCCCAGGCAAAGAAGGATGGGATGAGACAGGCTCTCCTCTACTTGAGGGACTGTTCCAGCCTGAGCATACTGGAGCATGTGGAGGAGGACAGAGAGATGAGGACAGCTGTCATATTCACTGATAGCAATTTGCAGAATGGCTAATTCACTGAAAAATCAACTTGCAAAACATTCAATTCATAATTTACCAAATTTATTGACTTACCAAAAAAACCTCTTTTGATCATTTATATAAAGTTTCCAGCAACTTGTATTGGGTCACTGTCCATGGTTGACCAGCTTTTATTTTGTTTTGAGAACAGCATTTTTAGGGATATTCAGTTTATTAAGACCTAAGATAATATGGGAGGGGTTATGGTCTCCTTAGGACTATATTTAATATTCAGAGAAGTACATCTTCCTCAATGACCAAATGTCAATGTTTCATATGGGAATGTTTTCCAGTTTCTACTGATTCTTTCAGCCTTTTCTCACTCTTCTAAATGTTTCCCTATGTCTTGCCAAACCTTATTTTCTCTTTGGAGGAAGTTTTCACTTTACTGCTCAGACCTCATTGTCCTCAGACTTTAGATGTGTAAGAGCCACTAGCCACATATGGCTATCAAACTTTAAATTAATTAACATTAAATGAGATTGAAATTTCAGTTCTTCAGTCACATGAGCCACATCTCAAGAGATCAACAGCCACAGTGGCTCTTGGCTACCATATTGGGCAGCTCAGATGGAGAACACTTCCATTATCACAGAAAGTTCTACTGGACGGCATTTTAAACCTGCGCGATGAGTCCCGAGCCTGATTTTCCCCAGGATTCTGACTTTGATTCCCTCAGCTCTATGCCCTGCAGCAGCTAATGAGCCAGACCCCACTACTGCCCCTGGTCTTGACTCCTCAGGACCCTACTTGCCTAGGAAGGGAATTTAAAAAGCAAGCTCATGATTGACCATTTCCAGTTTGTTCATTTTCTAGCCCAGCAGTAGGATGAGTTGTTCTAATATTTTAAAGATACTTGTGCAAAATTTTCTATGGAATAATCTGCCTCAATTAAATCCAAATAAATACAGTCATATTCTGTGATGATCTCCTTCCTCAAGCTCCACTGCCCTTCAGAGAAGGAGGGGGAGTAGGAGGAAGAGAATGAGGAAGGGAGAGGAAAAGGGAGGGAGGGAGGCAGGGAGGGAGAGAGAGTGGAGGGACATAGAGAGAGAGAGAGCGGGAGAGAGAGAGCCTCTTGTCAGCAAACTCCTTACTGAAAATATTAATTCCACTAAAAGCATCAAAAGAGTGCTTTTTTCCCTTAGAATGAAAAAAATACAGCTGCATTGCAAAATGGAAGACTTGAATGAACATTTCAAGTCCTACTTGTCACAAGCCATTAGTTGAATTGCCTAAAGAAATCCCTTGCAAGTATAAGTGCTGTTTTTATGTTAGAGAGCTTCATAATGTTGGCCACAAGAAGAAATTTCTCCACAAAAGCTCCATCTGTTTAATAAAGTGATTTGTTCCAGTAACAGTGATAATAGAATTGCTGAATTGAAACAGGATTGTTCAATGAAGACCTGAATCCAATTTGCTGGACTAGTCTGATTACACTTTTATCTCTGTGTTTACTCATTTGTAGAATTGCTACCAGTCTTTTGATATGCAATTAATAGGATTAATGGTTTTCAGGACCAGAGGGCAGTAAGAGGGAACAGAGCCCGTCTTAGGTAGCCTGGCAGCAGTGTGTGGCCTCTTTCGGGCTGTACACCTTGCTGGCTGTGTGCTACAGAATGATAGTTGATTGCCTTGCCTTGTCTTTTAAAATGAGATTTCTTTTCCTAATGAAAATTATTTTGAATAATTATATCTATGGTAATGTATGTCCCTCCCATCTGTGAGTTCCTCAGGCTGCTCATGGGACAGCCTCATGGCCCAGGAAAGACAAGTAATGATTAGAATAACAGCAATAATTTTCTAAAATTTAACTTTTGGAGTGATCTATCTTCCTCATCTAATCCCACAGTAAAGTTCTTGTCCCCACTATTAGTGGCTTTAATAACAGAATGAAAAATTTTGACAAACCATTTCATTCATTGCCTAGAAATTTTTGAAGGCTTAAATGAACACATATTAAAGTTATTTTTGTGATCATTTACATATGCTTATAGTTTTTCCTAATCTCCACTGTTTGAGATGGGGCCAACTTGAACCCTCAAAAGGAATTAGTATAATCATGTGGTACACAAAGTAAAATTTATTAAATCCAGACTCTTTTTTTGTGTGGAGATGTTTGTCTTTTCTTGTTGTTTGTTAGTTTGGGTTTTGGTTGTGTGTGTGTGTGTGTGTGTGTATGTGACAGATCAAGAAACTAGTAAAAATATATCTAATAATGAACTAAGCCAGTCTATTATTTTTTATTAAAGTATATTTGACATATAACATTATGTAAGTTTAAGGTGTACAGCATGTTAACTTGATACACTTATATATGGCAATATGATTGTCATTGCAGTGTTAGCTAGCACCTCTAGCACATCACAGAATTACCTTAAGTACCCATCAAGAGCTGAATGGGATAAAGAGGATGTGGTATATACATACAATGGAATATTATTCAGCCATGAGAAAGCTCCCAGATTATTTTAAGACCAGACCTTGATCATTTTTAGCAGACACTAGTGCCTTTGCCTGGGTTCCTAGTAAAGATAGGCATAAGACAAACCTTAGTGTTAATGCTTTATTGAGGGCACAATCCCAGGGAAGGAAGAGTGAGGTGAAAAAAAATGAAGCTAGGCAGGAAATGGGGGAAACCATGTACAAGATGATATGTTATGAAGTTGATACAGCATTACCGGTAGCTTAATCATGCCAGATTGTTCCCTATCCAGCTACAGGGAGGCTAAAGGGACCACTGTGTCTTAGAAGTCTGCCAGAGAGAAGGGTAAGTGAATGTCCACTGCCTCCTTTCTGTCCCCTAACTTTCATCAGTCAAAGTTCTTTCATTGGAGTATTAACAACCTGATGCTTCCTGGTTGTGTTGCCTGGTCCCTCAAGTAAGTCACTGGGGAAGCCAGAGCTTCCTGGGTGTTACTGGGTCAGAATATGGTGCCTTAGCCACTGCATTTCTCTATGGGCTCAATGAAGACCAGGCTGGAAACCAGCGTTCATCCATAAAGGAGGCTAAAACAACTCTAGGCATTAGGAAATAAGGCTGTGGCTGCTAGAGCTTTACAGTCACAGGAAGAGTGTGAGCTGTCACAGGAAGAGTGTGAGCTGTCAGCAGAGTTGATCTGGCTGACAAGCAGGGAAAATGGCCAAGGGCTGGGGGAAGAAGACAAAGCAGATCTGGAACGATGCATAAACTGGTCTAGTACAACTGACAAGATGAACTTATTCTGAAGAGCCGTTTTCACAATAAAGAGGAACATTTTCCCCAGGTCTTGATCAAATGTAAAAATTATCAAAATATTTGTTGTATCTTCCAGAGTGGCATTTCTTAAACAACCCTTACATTAAGTGGAGTATTTACATAATTGTAACTGGGGTTTGCCTGCTATCACTTTAAATATGTGATCCATGTAGTCAAGACACCTTCCCAAGATAAAAACAGGGATGACTGAGTTATTCACCACTGGCCTCAGGGCCTTGAATGTGATAGAAAACTATTGGTAGAAATCACTGGTTGAATGAATGAAAGAGTGAATGCTCAGCCAATTAGCCCAAGGCATGTACTTCTCAAGCCACACCCTCATCCCAGCTCTGCCTGAGTTTACTGAATATGACCAAGACACTAAAAATGTAACTTCACCAAAAAAGAATATTTCAGGGTCTAACAGTGGCATTTCCATTCTTACATTTTAGTGGAAATAGAGTCAAATATTTTCCACTAGCCTCAAGTCCCTCCCTAGTCCCTGGGCAAGTTTGCTTCTTTAATTGCACATCTTGAATAGTAATTTTGGTATTAGAATGTAACTATGAAAACATTTTTGATATATCATATATCTTTCTATAAAGCTCCTACAGTGCCAGGTATCTGATTTTCATCAACTGCTGAACAAGTTCAAAACATTTTTTGAAATATGCTCTCAGTGTCTTCTCCAGTTGGTGAAGTCCTTTATTCTAGCATAGATAGAGACCATAGTCTTTCATTTAAAGTGATAGTGTCTGGGAATCTTATTTATATGGGTACAAGAGGACCCAGATAGAACAGAAGTTCACATTTTTTTAGTATGAAGGCAGTTCTCACTTTGCATGGTAGTATGGGACCATTAAAAAGACCTTTCTAACTGAAACCATGCAAATCAACCTAAATAATAAACAAGAAAAATCATGGTGATCTCATAACATATTAAAAAATCATCTAAACATTAAAAACTCTCTTACTATAAGTTATAAATGTGTAATAAAATGAAAAATAGTAAAACTAATATTAATTTAATACACTAATTTAAAACATTAGAAATATTTATGTTTTATTCCTTCATTAAAAAAAATAAACTACTCAGAATACTTTTGTAGCACTTGCCTCTTTCTTATATACACGCTAGCATATTTTCTATGCCTTGATAAACTGACCTACTCCTTTCTAAATATAAATTGTCCCCCAATCTTTTATCCTTTGCAATGTCAATGTTATGAAATATCTCTGAGAGTTCCTTTAAAGTGAAACTTTTTGCCAGTGTCACTTTATCCGGCATATATTCATCCTTTTCATCACAACCCCTTTCCTCATTTATGTTGACCAGTTTTCCTTCACCAAGTTTCTCTGGCTGCACATTCAGAGTCTCTTGAATAAGGACAGTGTCAACATTCTCTCAGTCAGTTATTTCTTCTATAACTCCATTTAAGTTTAATTTGAATATCACTTTCAGAGTTACCACTTTTCATTTCTTTGTTGCAATTTCATCTTTGTTAGCCAATTCCCTCTTTCAGTTATCCACTTCTGTAAAATGCCATGTGGCTTTTTCAGTCCCCCAAATTCACCATGCATCTGCTCCTCAAAGGCTGTCTTGTTTACCACTTGATCTCTGGAACCCAGCATGATGGCTGGTATATAGTGAGTGTGCAGTAAATATTTAATCAGCAAAAAAAAAAAAAAAAAAAGCAAAACAAGGAGGCAACACAACAACACACTTTTTTGTCTGTGCATGAGCTGTGTAACAGTTGCTCAATGACCAATCACTGACAGGGTTTGAAAAAGTGATGTGATTGATCACTGATCATGATACTTATTTGTTATTTACATAGTGATTTGTGGACTAAAGAGCTAGCAGTGAAGTTTATGCAATTACTCACTGTTAATATACTGTGGTAACTAAAGTTTGAACCATGTTGTTGGGTTCTGATACTATTCAGGTAAACCATAGTAACTGAAGTCTGTTCATATCAGCAACTTGCAAATTGAGGACTGACTATATTAGATATCCCTGCTTTTTAGACTTGGTGATGGAACCAACTAACCACCACAAGATGAAAGGAATCTGTCACCATCTTGGCCAAGAAATACCCAAAGGAACAAAAGAACATATGTGATTTCTTATGCATATATGTGTGTAAGTACCCATTAGAAACAGTGCCTAAACTCATGGAATGGAGTGTAATTTTTGGAATCTGACAGAACTGAGTTCAAATGTTATCTAATCTCTCACAAACTTAATTTCCTCATATGTAAAACCCTATTTCAAAGAACTGTTGTGAGGATTAAGTGAGATAATATAGGTAATATTTTTAGTACAGTGTCTGGTCCACAGTAAGGGTCATTAAATGGTGTTAATGGTAGTAGAAGTTATGATGGTGGTCATGATGGTGTGCTGTTGGGTACCTGAAAGAACAATGAAATACAGAACTTTTAAAAAGAATACAACTGGAATGCTGAATTGGAAAAACTTGAGCTTTCCAGAAGGTTATTATAGTACAGTTTTATAATGAACTCATAGAACATTTACTCGGAAAATCTAGAACATTAAATAGGTTTAAATGCCTCCAATTTAGGGGAAAAAATGAGCAAATAAGCTTTGATGTGGTTCCATGCCAAGTCATGGTGCCAACAAAGCATTTATATCTCCATTGTGAGCTTTATCCAACATCCATTTACCAGTTCCTGGTTTGCAAATCCAATTGCTCTAGGAGAGGGATTTGAACAACAAAATTGGCAACACTGTAAGCTTGATAAATTGAAGCTGCCAGCATGATAGCACAATTGTAAAAAATAGTTTGGTTTGCCCATTTCAAGAGCTTGCTGTGGATTTATGTTTGAGCAAATTGACTTTCATTAACCATCTCACTGCCATACACACTTGAGAAATTTGAAGGGACCCTATCCTAATTAAGACAGGTTAAATTTATTTAGATTACATTATAAAAATGACTAACATTAATCAAACAATTGAATAGTCTTTCACCTTTACAGCTGTGTTTCCTAGACTATGTTCTATGGAACAGCAGTGTTCATTATGATGTAATATGCATTCCTCTCAAAAAAAGGGGGAGTTTTGTAGTCATGAATCTGGAGACCCACAATGTACAACAGTATTTGAAAGACTTTGAGAATCTCTGCAGTTAAAAAAAAAAACTCTTACATTAATCATATTTCCAAAATATATTGACCATGAAACACTTTTTAAAAAAATATCTATTGCTTTCTTACAGAATACAGTGTTTCATGTAGCAGCTTTGAAAAGTCTCACAAAAAGTATAAATCAACTAGGGATACACAGCATTACAATATTTACATCTTGAGACACTGAGAGATTTTTTTTTTAAATGAATGTCCAAATTGTAGGTTCTTTTTTTTTTTTTTTTGAATTTATTTATGGCTCTGTTGGGTCTTCGTTTCTGTGCGAGGGCTTTCTCTAGTTGTGGCAAGCGGGGTCCACTCTTCATCACGGTGCGCGGGCCTCTCACCATCGCGGCCTCTCTTGTTGCGGAGCACAGGCTCCAGACGCGCAGGCTCAGTAATTGTGGCTCACGGGCCCAGTCGCTCCACGGCATGTGGGATCTTCCCAGACCAGGGCTCGAACCCGTGTCCCCTGCATTGGCAGGCAGATTCTCAACCACTGCGCCACCAGGGAAGCCCTGAAGAGATTTTAATAATATTTCTGTGCTATATCCCTGAACATCCACACATTTTGGAAATAAATTTCAAGTAGCTTTCAGCAACAATTTACACAATGATCCACAAGTTTACCTAAAATGCTTTATTCCTGATACAAGTTCTCCCTTCACTCCATTCCATTCCATTGCCCACCCTGGACCATGCAATATTCCTCAAGAACCACTTTTCTCTTCGGGGAGAGTTTCTTGCTCAGTCATCTTAACTGCTCCTCTAATTCGATTCATCAATAAGAAAACAATTTTCAACTCCTATGATGAAGTCCTAGCTCTGTGTTAAGAGGAACACGGAAGATACATAAGTTCAGGTGCTTGGACTCAAGGGCCTTACAATTTATATATATATATATATATAATTTTTTTTTGGCTGCATCAGGTCTTAGTTGCGGCATGCTGCTCTTCGTTATGGTATGTAGGTTTCTCTCTAGTTGTGGTGCACAGGCTCCAGAGTGCATGGACTCTGTAGTTGTGACATGCAAGGGCCTTACAATTTAGCAGGAGAAGCAAAACTCACATACATAAAGCAAGTAAGAATAACTGCAGAGGTTTTCAAATAGGGAAAGATCAACATTCACTGAGATCTCTGGAGAAGACTTTGTGCACCTGAGCTTATGAATAGGATGTAGAAAAGTGCAGAGGGAGAAGAGAGAAGATTTCAGACTAAGAGGAAAACATGACCAAAGTTAAATGGCAGGAAGAAGTATTTGGATTCAGGAGGATACAGGGAAAAAATAGGTATAGAAGTCTTCCTGTGGTGGTACATTCATGGTATATGTGAAAAGAAATAAGACAGAAAAAGTACAGTGGGCTCTACACAGTGGAAGATTCTGACCGTCAGATTAAGGAGTTGGACTTGTTTTGTTAAGTAGGAGGGAAACATGATCACAAGCACAAGGTCATAAATTTGAGCCTGGTCTTAAATAGTCAAATGAGTGCTCTAGAAAGATTAGCCTTGCATCTCATATGGAAACGTTGGAAAAAGAAAAAATAAAAACCGAAGGCCAGGATTGAAGTTAGAATGCTATTGAAGTAATTAATGTGTTAAGGTTCTTGACAGGTGGGAATAAAATAGGAATAAAGAAGAAAATGTTGAACCCATAAATTTGAAGGCACAAATGACAAAATTTGGTGCAAGAAAAGGGTAGAGTTGAATGCAACCCAAGCTTTCTAGTCTAGGAACATGGGTGACTCTAAGAACTAAGTTTTGGGGAAAGAAGATGAATATTTACTAAGTGGGAAACTGAAAAGCATATTTTCATGGCTTTCAAGTCCCATCTTCCATAATTTAATCCAAATACAGATATCTTACATTATTTTCCACTACCCAGTCTTCAATTCGACAATTATTTTACAACTACCTATTGTATGCCAAGCAATATTCTAGACAACGGGGAAAAAAATGTGGCGTGCACAGTTTGAGGCAAAGGGTGGATATGCAGATGGATATATAAATAAATAATTAGGGAATGTGAAATCTCTAAATCTATTCCTTATTTTCAGATTAGAAGGGATAGATGCTAATATTTATTAAGCTCCTACTATGCACCAGGCCTTTTAGATTCATCTAACTTAATTTCTATATCAACACAAAGAAGTAGATATTGTTATTCCCATTCACCACCTATGAGGTTCCCACCATATAGAACCACTGAGAACACCAACAATGTGAAAAACCTCTAGAAAATGTTGCTTCCTCTGGAAAATATTGCTTCCTCTCTTGACACAACTACCCAGGGCTCCTGGATGGATGGCTGGTATCCTTCATTATAAGAAAAACAAGATTTGTCAAGGCCCTTCCAGTCTTCAAAGAGTCTACCTCAGGACCAAAACAACCCAGCAGATTACACGAATTTTAAGATGCATATATTTTTTCATATTTTAACACCTTAAAGTTCTGACAAAGAGGTGTTTTGTTCTTCTGGTAAAACAGAAGGTCCTTGGTATCCATGTGTAGAGAGAAAGCAATAGTTCATGAGAACTGTTAATTTTTTGCTGCCATTTTTGTCATGTTTCGCCATCATGGATACAATGAACTGTCTCCTTAGTGATTAAAAAAAAAAGCAAAATAAAATTGCATTAGAGGATTTTATTTCCAACCTACACTTTATTTTAGCCTTTAATTTATTAAACACAAGCAAAAAAAAACACGTTTCCTTAATAAGTAGGAATCATTCAAGTGTTAAACACTACTTTTAGAGAAGTATTATAATGATTGTGCCATCAAGGTGTTTTCTGTTAGTTTTAACCTGTTTGCTCAGGGTTTGCTGGTAAAATTGGTGATAAGGGAGTCTTCGGTATTTAAACCCTCTCTCCATACATCAAATAAAATTAGGTCACTATGGCCAAAACCAATTTCACCCCAGAAGTTTCATCCCAAACAAAGTGAGAAATAAATATTAGCAATTCTCCACTCTGGAAAGTGTCAGATTGAATGAGCCTAAGAGTGGAGGAGCTGCTTGACATGTCTACATTTCACAGCACAGGTAGCCAACTCAGCTTTTTAGGTTCTGTCTCGCTGCCAGTGCTTTTGCTTGGCACGACTTCAAGGGCCTTATGTGTCCAATCCAAGGCAGCCCCCTTCAGGATACATAAGCCAAACTAACTGCATGCAAACCAGGCCAGGTCTTGGAATCAGTATACATGGGCATGTTGTCAGAGAAAGATGTTTATGTGTGTGAGAGTCTTAAAGGACTGAATAGAAAGATCAGAAGCAAGGTTAAGCAGAATGGCGCTGGGAAGAATTCCATATGTCCTTAGAGGACAGGCAGAGGATAAAAGAAGGTACAGTAGGGAGGCAAAAACAGAAGTGCATTCTTCACAGTCTGGCTGGCAAGCCCTGCAACAGTGCCATTCTTCAAACAAAACCTCCCTTGGCCTCAGATCCTGCACTGGTCATGCCAGCTCTATTGATTTACACAAAACCTTCAAGACTTTGATCAGCTACCAAAATGCAAACATTTTAAGCAATGCCCCAAAGAAGCTTGTTTAAAAAACAGTTGATGTAAGGGTTTAAAACAGTCCATTAACAATCTCATGTAGAAATGTGTATAAGCCCACCCGTGCATGCTTCTACACAAAAGAACATTTTTATAGTCTGTTAACAATGCCCTGTGCTTATTACACATATTCACTTCAAGTCCAAAGAAATGTTTCTAATTTGCAAATCTAAAGTCTAAAACATAAAATTAAACTCTTCTTTCACTGAGCCTCATGCTCATTCCCACCCAAAAAGAGAAAAAGGAAATCATACTCTACCCACCCATTAGACATACATCAGGTGACTTATGGTTGGGTTTATTCAGACCATAATTTTTGTCACAGGGCAGAATTTTAGGATATGAATTAATCACATAATTTTAGAGGCCTGAAATAGCCAAATGATCATTTCCAACTTTTTACTCTTTATTGAGTGCCCCAATGCTTGTCAATCTGATAAATACCCAGTCCATTATTAAGAGATGGCTGCTAAGAATAATGCCCCATGACACATATAAATGTCAGCTTCTCTGGACCCTCAGGTCTTGCTCAACCTGAAGAATGGGCTCAGTGAGCTAGCTGGAAAGAGCAGCTAGCAAGGTTTCTAACTATGAAGTAGACAGCCAGGAGGTTTAATGGTGTGGCTCCTGTACCTTAAAGAAATTACTAAATATTACTAAATATTTAGGATATGAATTTATATTACTAAATATTTGTCTCCCTTGAGTCAATTAGACTCTATTTCTGGACCTGGTGAGTGTAAAGAGCTCTATTTTGTTTTATATATATATATATATATATATATATATATATATATATATATATATATATATATATATATATATATACATACACTCTTCATCTATTCCAATACAATAATAGCACCTCAGCTCCAAACTTCCTTCAAAAAAAAAATGACTCACTGGTCTAGTTTTCCTTAACAAAGTCAGTACATTATGAATATACTGGCTTATGACAGGATATGATAGTGCCCAAAGGTGGTCAACTGACTTTCAGCTAGGGCTTCCTCCAGCTGAAAAGTCAAACAGCAGGAGAGCAACTTCCTAATTCAGAGTGTGCACTAGCCTGAGAAGGCAGGACAAGGGGCAACAGAATTTCAATTCTTTCAACTTCAAGAGAAGAATTCCAAATGCTGTTCTATCTCAGTGACTTAAGTTCTAATTGATCCCAAGCCCAGTATGTTCTTCACTGAAGTTCAGGGCTAAAGATACACTGAGAAATTTTAAAACAGAGGCCACCTCCAGGCTACAAATAATGCAAGCCTTTGTCAGCTCTTTACTGAATAAACTGCTTCTCGAATCAGCCGCACTCTCTCTCTCTGAAACCCACATGGAAGGGAAGTACCCTCTAGACTAACAAACACTAACAAAGACTCAACTAGGGTCTCCCCTCTGTCAGTGTAGGTTCTCCTAACCTGATTCACCAACATGGTTCCCCATTCACTCTCCTCCTTCCAGCTGAGCAAACTTCCCCATAGCCCCCCTCATTATATTCTGTACCTTCTAATTCTACTACCTACGGTTAGGGGAGCATGAGCCTGCACAACCCCACTCCTTCATTATAACATGTCCAAAGCTTTCCTCCACTAAATTTAAATGAAGTGTAATTCTATTTAGTCAGCAACCTATGCAAGCCCCCTTAAAAATATATGGACAGAGAGATGCAGAGTCACCCCTTCTTTGAGACAGACAGTGCTGGAGAGGGTTAAAATGCCGTCTCTGGAGTCAGGCAAGCCTGGGTGTACAGTCCAGCACTGCTCCTACCAGCTGGGTGGCTCTGGGTGGATATGCATCTGTTTTAGTTCCTAAGTTTTCACCTACAAAATGTGAAGGAAGTACCTCACAAAATTGTGGCAGATTAAAGACTGTGTGTAAAAAAGTATCTAGAACTTAACATCCACACAAAAACCTGCACGCTGATGCTTATAGCAGCTTTATTCATAATTGGTAAAACCTGGAAGCGACCAAGATGACCTCCAGCTGGTGAATGGGTAAATAAGCTGTGGTACCTCTAGACAATCGAATATGATTCAGCGCTGAAAAGGAAATTTATGTATTAAGCCATGAAAAGACATAGAGGAACTTCAAGTGCATATTACTAAGGGAAAGAAGCCAATCTGAAAAGTCCACATACTGTATGATTACAAATATATGACATTCAGGAAATGACAAAACTATGAAGACAGCAAAAAAGATCTGTGGTTTTCAGGGGTCAAGGTGAGGAGGAGGGATGACTAGGTGGAGTGCAGAGGATTTTTAGTGTAGTGAAAATACTCTGTATGATACTGTAATGATGGATATATGTCATTATACATTTGTGCAAACTCACAGAATGTTCAACATCCAGAGTGAGCCCTAAGGTAAACTATGGATTCTGGGTGATTATGATGTGTCAATGTAGGTTCATCAGTTGTAACAAACGTACCATTCTAGTGGAGGATGTTGATAATGGCAGGGCTATGGATGTGTCAGGGCAGGAGTATATGGGAAATCTCTGTACCTTCCTCTCAATTTTGTTGTGAACCTAAAACTGTTCTTAAAAAATTAAGTCTTTAGGGCCTCCCTGGTGGCGCAGTGGTTGAGAGTCCGCCTGCCGATGCAGGGGATACGGGTTCGTGCCCCAGTCTGGGAGGATCCCATATGCCGCGGAGCGGCTGGGCCCGTGAGCCATGGCCGCTGGGCCTGCGCGTCCGGAGCCTGTGCTCCGCAACGGGAGAGGCCACAACAGTGAGAGGCCCGCATACCGCAAAAAGAAAAAAAAAAAAAAAATTAAGTCTTTAAAACACAAAAAAGAGTCTAGCACATATTTTCCTTCTCATGATTACAGAGCAAAGAAACTTTTATGCTCAGCAATTGCCTCAAGTCGATAAATATGTCCAAGGTGGGAGGTTATACACAGAATTGTTTAGTTAGAGTGCCTGGGTTTGAACCGCAGCTCACTTACATACTATAGGGCTGCTATGTTCCTCAACTTCTTCATCTTCCTCATCTCTAAAATGGAGTTAATAATAGTATCAATACTTACCTCCTAAAGCTGTTGAAAGAATGAAATGAGAGAATGCTTGGAAAATGCTTAACCAGGTACATACACCATCAATGGTAGTCAGTGTAGGCAGACAGAAAGCATGAATGCAGGGCATGGCTAGTCACTAAAGTGTTTACAACCTAATGGGAGGGTGCTGGAGAGGAAGAATGAAATCAGGTGAGATGAGAGAAAGAAGCACTGTCAGCTTCAGGTACCAGGAGTTACAGGTGTCCATTAGAGGGCAAGCTCCCTTACATTAGTAGATTGATGTCTGCCCATGCATAGGGGGTGGTTTGAAAAATATTAACTGACTTTGCTTTTTTCTCCCATGGACATTCAATCCTGTCATTGTTCTTCCCCAAAGATTTTTAAAATAATCTTAACTGATAATGAGATCCATTCTCCTATTTTCTAAAAGTACATCTGGGTCCTATACTGACTATAGCTTGAGGTAGCTGAGGTCTGGACATCATTGGAGCTATTAAAGAGAATCCTGTACAGCTGATTTGCTAAGTCCTTCTCCATCACCAGCTTCACTCACTGTCATAGCAGTTACAGCCTGAAGCCTGGTTGATTCCTATGCCCAAATTCTTGCTATTTTATAGAAACTTAACCAATGATTTTATTATGTGATGCAAAATAAAATGTAAATTTTGAAGTTTTAAAACTGCCCCCAAAATGTGCAGAATGAGTTATATCTAATTCCATTCCTAATCTGCGTTGAATACTGTGAACTTAGCCAAGTCTTTCCATGTCTCTGAGTACAGTGTTTACCCTACAAAAAAATGAAGACCGAAGCTCTAAAGTATAGTGATATACAATTCCATTGTCCCAGATCCCATCAGCCAAGAAGGAAAGCAGATGTTTCTGTTTGGCTTTGACCTCCCTGGATCCTGCTTAGTCTTAGAAAAGCAAGGTGGTTGGGCATGTGGCCTCCAGAGCCAGGCTGCCCAGGTGTGACTCTCAGATCTGCCACTCCTGCTGTTCCACCTGCAGGCCTGGCAGCCTCCCACAGTCAGACAGAGAGCTGCAGGAGCTAGCGGCTGCAAGCAGTGAGGTCCTTGCAGGTGAGCAGGCGAGTGCAGAGGGCACTGGGCAGGACACAAGCAGTTGTGCTATATACCTCATGTGGTTGCTGTGAGAATTTAACTAAATAAGCTAATATGCAAAAGGATGTAGAGTCATGCCTAGCACAGAGTGAGCACTCCTTAAGTTTTAGCTATTATTACTGGGATACATCAGAGACCACTCTATACATGTCCCCTGTGCTGAAATAAATATTGGCTGTGAGCCAGGCCCTTGACATATGTTATCCATTTAATTCTCACAACAACCCTGAGAAGAAGAAATTATCTCCGTGTTATACAACAAATGAGTAAACAGGCTTGGAAAGGTACATAATAGACTCAGAAGGCAAAAGAAACTGATGTTCAACACCTAAATTCTTGCTAAAATGCACTGCTTTCTAATAATTATAATACACATTACATCTTATTGTCTATATAACAAACAATAGAGAATCAACTATTTTATTTTCATTCGCTAATAATGGGCACTGTTTCAGAAAACTGTGAATACAGTTTGTTTATCTATTTTTCTGTGAACTTGGAAGTCTCCAAGATTATCCTGAGTCTAGTAGGGATAAGAATCTAAGCTAATATGATCACTTTAATTAAGTCTTATATCATTAGAGTCCAGTCAACACTATTCTCTTGCCTTCAAAGTTCCTTGATTTGCATTTCTCTAATAAATAGTGATGTTGAGCAGCTTTTCATGTGCTTCTTGGAGAAATGTCTATTTAGGTGTTCTGCCCATTTTTGGATTGGGTTGTTTGTTTCTTTAATATTGAGCTGCATGAGTTGTTTACATATTTTGGAGATTAATCCTTTGTCCACTGATTCATTTGCAAATATTTTCTCCCATTCTGAGGGTTGTCTTTTCATCTTGTTTGTAGTTTCCTTTGCTTTGAAAAAGCCTTTAAGTTTCATTAGGTCCCATTTGTTTATTTTTGTTTTTATTTCCATTACTCTAGGAGGTGGATCAAAAAAGATCTTGCTGTGACTTATGTCAAAGAGTGTTCTTCCTATGTTTTCCTCTAAGAGTTTTACAGTGTCCTGTCTTATGTTTAGGTCTCTAATCCATTTTGAGTTTATTTTTGTATATGGTGTTAAAGAATGTTCTAATTTCTTTTTTTTTTTACATGTAGCTGTCCAGTTTTCCCAGCACAACTTATTGAAGAGATTGTCTTTTCTCCATTGTATACCTTTGCCTCCTTTGTCATAGATTAGTTGACCATAGGTGCATGGGTTTATCTCTGGGATTTCTATCCTGTTCCATTGATCTATATTTCTGTTTTTGTGCCAGTACCATATTGTCTTGATTACTGTAGCTTTGTAATATAGTCTGAAGTCAGGGAGCCTGATTCCTCCAATTTTGTTTTTTTCCCTCAAGACTGCTTTAGTTATTCGGGGTCTTTTGTGTCTCCATACAAATTTTAAGATTTTTTGTTTTAGTTCTGTAAAAAATGCCACTGGTAATTTGATAGGAATTGCATTGAATCTGTAGATTGCTTTGGGTAGTATAGTCATTTTCTCAATATTGATTCTTCCAATCCAAGAACATGGTATATCTCTCCATCTGTTTGTGTCATCTTTGATTTCTTTCATCAGTTTCTTATAGAGTTCTGAGTACAAGTCTTTTACCTCCTTAGGTAGGTTTATTCCTAGGTATTTTATTCTTTTTGTTGGAATGCTGAATGGGAGTGTTTCCTTAATTTCTCTTTCTGATTTTTGTTGTTAGTGTATATGAATGCAAGAGATTTCTGTGCATTAATTTTGTATCCTGCAACTTTGCTAAATTCATTGATTAGCTCTAGTAGTTTTCTGGAGGCATCTTTAGGATTCTCTATGTATGTATTCTCATGTCATCTGCAAACAGTGATAGTTTTACTTCTTCTTTTCCAATTTGTATTCCTTTTATTTCTTTTCTTCTCTGATTCTTGTGGCTAGGAATACGTTGAATAATAGTGGTGAGAGTGGACATCCTTGTCTTGTTCCTGATCTTAGAGAAAATGCTTTCAGTTTTTCACCATTGAGAATGATGTTTGTTGTGGGTTTGTCATACATGGCCTTTCTTATGTTGAGGTAGGTTCAGATCAAAACTACAATAAGGTATCACCTCACACCACTTAGAATGGGCATCATCAGAAAATCTACAAACAACAAATTATGGAGAGGATGTGGAGAAAAGGGAACCCTCTTGCACTGTTGGTGGGAATGTAAATTGATACAGCCACTATGGAGAACAGTATGGAGGTTACTTAAAAAACTAAAAATAGAATTACCATATGACCTAGCAGTCCCAGTACCAGGCATATACCCAGAGAAAACCATAATACAAAAAGACACACGTACCCCAGTTTTCACTGCAACACTATTTACAATAGTCAGCTCATGGAAACAACCTAAATGCTGATCAACAGACGAATGGATAAAGAAGATGTGGTGCATATATACAATGGATATTACCCGGCCATAAAAAGGAACAAAATTGGGTCATTTGTAGAGACGTGGATGGATCTAGAGACTTTCATACAGTGTGAAGTAAGTCAGAAAGAGTAAAACAAATATCGTATATATTTCCATGCATATATGTGGAACCTAGAAAAATGGTATGGATGAAACCAGTTTGCAGGGCAGTAATAGAGACCCAGATGTAGAGAATAAACGTATGGACACCAAGGGAAAAGTGGTAGCATGGGTGGTGGCAGTGGGATGAATTGAGAGATTGGGATTGACATATATACACTAATATGTATAAAATAAATAACTAATAAGAACCTGCTGTATAAAAAAATAAAATAAAATAAAATTCAAAAATTCAAAATAAATAAAAAACAAAGTTCCTTGAGTTAAAGTAACAGAAACATCAAATTTGCTTAAGAAAAAAAAAGGAGATTTATTTATTATGAGAAAACAGAGAGTCAGAGAACCCCAGGGTGGGAAGACCACCAGGTCTCAGAGGAGCAGAACCAGGACCTGAAAAGCTGGCAGGAAGGCAGCAGTCACTCTCTCGGCTCTCGCCCTCCCTGAAGGGCATCACACAGTCTCCTATGTCTGCCTCTCTTGCCTCATCCTTCTTTGCTGGTCAGTTTTCTCTGCTTCTCCAAGCCCATCACCATCCACAGCTCCTTACTCAGAGCATTCAAGCAACTGACCCAGGATGAGACAAAAATCTCTCAGTCCCAATTCAGAATTCTCAAAAGTAACCATATAGAACAGGAATACAGGAATCCCAAGGTCTCTCTCTCCCTCTCTCTCTCTCTCTCTCTGTCTCTGACTCTCTGTCTCTCTGTCTCTCTCTCTCTCTCACACACACACACACACACACAAGATAAACCTAGACAGCTATTATGAGCCTCTAACAAAGTGAATTACTGCTACTTTGTCATATCTGTACCCATCATTCTATCAGCATATTCAGGAAATTCTGAATACATTTAAAGGGGAGTCCAGCTCCCAGGCATGAACAGTGAAAAGAGAAATGGAAGAAAGAGATTTTGAAACTGGCCACCTTCAAGCTACCAGAAAATTGCCCCCAAAAAGCAGCTGAGCAGGGGGGCTGGGACTACGCCTTTATGTGATGCTTAATCAGATGGTGATGAGGTAGTGGAACTGCCAGCTAGCACACCATCCGGCCGCCAGGAGCCCCGAGAGTAGGGCGCAGTCTGCTGTAGAATTCTCTCACAATGGCCTGGCAGAAATGGATGGTCAACACAGGGAAGGATCAATTGTAAAAAGTGGAATTAGTCATTCCAAATCATGCAGCTGTGGTCGAAGGGAGCTCTTCTAAAAATCATTAAACAATCATGTATTCCTATTGATTTATTCAAAATACCTTGAGGGAAAGCAGATTAAACACAAGGTAAAAAAGTAAGCTAATGCAGATTAAATGGATGAAGGATGGGCCGAGAGTTCCCTAGGTAGTTTTTGTACTAATGAGAGGAAAATTATATGTACACTATTACCAGGATAAAAGGGTCTATTAGAGGTCTTTTGCTTGACATATTTATGTATTTCAAATACTAAGTAGCATAGTGAATTAGGTTTACTCTGGACATTTGTTATTTTTATTGCATCTCCAAAGTGATAAACAGAGTTCTCTGTTGAGGGCAGCATGCTGCCTCACTCCAGGAAGCCCTGCCTGAATAGACAAATCCCAATGCCAGTGTGATTCCCTGGATGTCATTTATTAACAAAACCCAGTGCAATTTGATTGCAAGGACAAGGGCTTTAAAATCCAGGAGCAAAATGCATAACCCAGGGGTGGAAATGAGCTTCAGTGCTCATGATGTCTGTTCCCTGGGCTATGTTTGAAGATGTCCTTTCTTCCTCAAGTGGAATTTATTCAACTACCTTATCACATAAGAAAACCAGAAATGTGGTATGTATGTTACATTTTCTTCTCATGTGTGGTAGATACAGCAGGTGTTATGATCCTCAAAGGAAGAGACTGAAGCAGAGACTTGGTAAATGAGGGGCCAGAGAACACACCAGCCAGTGAGGATTAGTATTAAGACCTCAAATTTTCTGTCGTCTGGCTCAGGCCATTTCTGCTATACTATGTGCCATTGAAAATGCATTTGTGGTTCACTATTTAACAAAAAGGATTATGACCACTAAATTCCCTGAATATTTAAGATGAAATTGATTGTCCTCCTCAAACGGTTCCACCTTTCCTGTTCCTCACTCCCACTCTCATCCCTAGTTCAGTCAACTAGGAAATTGCATCATTCTCCCATCATCCCTCTGGACCAAAGCAATAAAATTCTAGTGATGTCCTTGCTTCCACGCTTTCCTCCTTTGCATTTATTCTGCACCCCACTGCTAGCTTCGTCGATCTAAAATATTACTTTCAGGGGACTTCCCTGGTGGTCCAGTGGTTAAGACTCCACGCTTCCACTCCAGGGGGAGTGGGTTCGATCCCTGGTCTGGGAACTAAAATCCCACATGCCATACGCACAGCCAAAATAAAAAACATAAAATATTGCTTTCATCACACTACTCCCTAGTCATAAAATCCAGGGAGGTAGAGTGGCAGGCATCCTTATTTCTCTACTCCTCAATCTGGAATGGTATCATGGAAGGCTGAGATTCTGGTTGGTTTTAAGAGAGATTACTTGTAAAGGAAGCATTTCTGGTTGGCAGAACTTGTGATGGCTTCAATCAGGAGTGGGTGGCTCAGAAGGAATGTCAAGAAGGTTGTATGGTTAGAGCAGAAGCTGAAAGCTCAGGAGATGGGCCGAAAAGAAGATTACCCAAAAGACATGCAAGATGAAGAGAACATAAGAGTGAGGACCTGGGAGTTGATGACAAGTCATGCAATGTGGCTGACATCATTCCAAACTCCAATTAGAACCAACAGAAACATGCACCTCACTGTATTCCATGGTAATGACTTTGGCCAGTAAATATAGCTACAGCATTGGTTCTCAACTCTACAAATGTCCAGGATTTGTGGACCTCTGGATCAATAATCTCCAGGGAACAGACCCACAAGTCTGTGGTTTTAGAAAACTACACATATTTTGATGCACAACCAGGTCGAAAACCCCTATGTATTGCATTAGACTCCTTCTCTTAACCATCTGCACTTGTAAGAATTGGTGTAATATTTTACAGAGCTCCATATTTCAGCTGTCACGTATTTCCTTATAAACTCTCTATATATCTCCAAGCAGCTCTTCTAATCTACAGTACAGATATCATAACCATAGGCCTGTGTATGATCTGGCCAGAAAACTAGAGAAATAAGCTATTCTTGCCATGAGGTTAAATGTTATCACACTTCTTGCTGCCTAATTGTGTTCTTTATGTGTTCTATGTTTTGGAGCTATAATCTGAAGCAATATCTGAAGCAAAATGCACCTTGCATTTTCATAGCACTTAAATTCCATAAATATATTAATTCATTTGGTCATTGCTTCAGTCTATGAAAGAGGCAAAGTTATCATTATTCCAATTTGCTGATGGGGAAACTGAGATTCAGTGATATTGAAGGACTTGCTCATAGTTACATGAGTAGGTAGTAACAGAACTTACACTAGAACCCTATCTTTAGAATTTAGTAATCCGATGTTCTTTTGCATTAAAGTATTGTCACTTTTTAATAAGTTGGGTACAAATCTGTAAAAAAAAATCCCAGTCTAAACTATGATAAATATTTTTTAATATCCACATATAGATTTCATCAAAAATTTAAACACAGATTAACAGCAATAGGATTTTCTCCTCAATATAAATTTGTGGT
Source organism: Mesoplodon bidens (assembly GCF_964165515.1). NCBI lineage: Eukaryota > Metazoa > Chordata > Mammalia > Artiodactyla > Ziphiidae > Mesoplodon > Mesoplodon bidens. The sequence goes on from NC_138176.1 coordinate 192,293,061, forward strand.
AAACTATTAGTACTTTGATAAAGTATTTTAAAGTGCTAACAAAAAATACAAGGTGCATATATGTATTAAGAACTAGTGGTGTTATCACTTTAGTCATTTCCAGTTTTGTTCTGTGCTTTTTGGATATCGGCAGTATATGCATGTACGCACACACACACACAGGCCATTATACCATCTAAAGCTATCTTGAACAAATCTCGATAGCATAAGCTAAGATCTATGAAATATCTGTTTGGTTACAATGGCTTAAATACTAAAGAACACACAAAGAGCAGAAATACTGTCCTGATACACATCATCAGTGCTGCAAAACACAAACTGTAGTCCATTCAGGTCTGTTTAAGATGACATCCTACTCCCCAAATCACCAAATCATAATCTGAGCTGCAACACTAATCAAAAGGATAAGGAATATGGCTTCCTCTCCCATTTTGCAACGGAGAACAAGCTTTCAAATTGTCCAATTCAAGAAGCATCAGAGGAAGCCTTCTTAGCACAGGAGGCCTTACCCAGTTGACAGTGTATTTTGTTCTCCTGTTGGGGGGACAGTTTCACTATGACCATGTAGGTTCGGGACAGGAAAGGGCTTTCTGCTTACTGAAAATGAGTTCTATTCAGAACTGTGCTTTTTCAGAGTTTGGCCGTCCACATTTTCTTGGACGCTGTTAGAGTTATAAAATAAACACTTCCAAGATTGTTTTCTTAAAAGTCAGTCCAACATAAAATAAAATGAAAAGAACTTTTCTGAGTCTTCAGTTCAACATGGGTGCATTTAACTAGGAACATACCTTTTTCTTCCTCTCTTTGAACTTCTTCAGACTGATCTTTGTTCTTCAGTCTGAGCACTGGCTCATTCCACTGGAGACTTCTGTTTGATGGCTGGCTCCATCCTAAACTCTGGGACAACATTTGGATGTCAGTTATTTATTTAAGATCTGAAATCAGGCAAATACTGAGACAGGTGTTTAGGAACTTGAGCAGTGGTTGAGTAATTATAGAACTTAAGCCTCAAGGAATATATGACCTAGCCAGCAGCTTTCAGGCAGATAAGGTATTATCCCATTTTACAGCTGGGGCATCTGAGGTGTAGAAGAAGTAGGTTCATTTATTAATGGCTGCGCAGTTATTTAGTTAAGGAAGAGAGGAGGAAAGCAAATGAGATGGAGGAGAACTGGATCCCAAACTGCCTGCTTTTTTAAAGTGTACTGTTTCCACTGCACATAGAACAACTAGTATCACCCACCCACTACATATTCAATCCTAAAACTACAGCAAAGTGGTTAACAACTTGGATCCTAATCTAATCACACAGGCCTTGGTTTGAACCCTGTTTCTGCCATCCACTGGGCATGAGAATGAGCAAGTTACTTTATCGAGTGAGAAAAATATAGAGCAGATATCTCATAGAGATAGTGTGAGAATTAAACAGGAAACTACATGTAAAGTTTTTATCCCAGAGTCTAGCACACGGTAAATGCTTAAATATATTAGCTACTGTTACAAATCAACAACTATAATCTGTTTGCCAAGGGTCCCTTTAGAGTGATATTTAGAAGCTTTTATAATGATATTTGGAAGCTTCTGGTAATTCCAAGACAGGAAAAACAGTCTTCAAAGAGGTAAAAAAGAAAGTAAAAAGAGAACAGATTTTTCATATAAATTAGCATGACATCCCAATAAAATGGGCCCAGCTGAGGTCCAAGCTGTTGATCAAAAAGGCTTTAACTGATTTAATCATGTGACCATGGGTGGATTTAACGCAAAGCTAATGAAGTTTATTTGCAGAGTCTCTCAAATTGCAGGGGCTCCTTCCAAAGCCTTGCCAGGGGCTTTAGCAATATGTTCAAGGGAAAGTTTGATATTTCCTCTTAAATCATACCCCCTGAACTGTATAAGCTTCAGGCCCCCAAAGAACTTGAATTTGCTCCTACAACGATGTCCTGTTTATTTATAACTCTTCAAAAACCAAACAAAGCTAAAGTTGATATAATTGTGGGCAGATGTCTTCTTCATTTGGCTTTTCTGTTTTTCAGGTGTCTTGGTACCAGCCATATGGGCCAAGAGAAAGGGTCAAATTACTGTAGTACTATACCAGAAACTAGATGGTTCCTTCCAGGAATGTTAAAACCCACAGACTGGGCACAGCTCCAGGGGACTCCCTGGAGCTCTGGATCAGGTGACTCAAACAATGATCTGAAGAAGACATATTTCAAAATCCACCCAAAGAATTAGAAGATGTGACATTGGTTCATTTAGTGACTCCTACTGAGGAATTAAAATGGGCCATCAGGTGGATCCTGGCCAAGAGAGACACTCCTTCTTGAGTAAAAAGTGGTTTTAGACTCTTCAAGAGAAAGCACCATAGTGTCATTAAATATGCAAGGCTTATCTGGGTGAAACTATACCTAAACTTGTTCCATCCTTATAGTCCTTCTATTGCCCTATTCCCTGACATCACAACTTGGTCATCACTTTCTAAGAAGAGACACAGCGAGGAAAAAGGAAAAACTAAACATTTACTGAATTTTCACAATTTGAGCATAGTATTATGGCAGCACTACATATGTCATTTCATCGTCACAACCATCAGAAGTCCTGCATCTCACAGATGAAGAAACAGGCAAAGAGAAGCAAGGAAAGACAGTGAGTGATGGAGTTAAAATTCCAAACTCAAAATAAAAAATAAAAATCTAGGGCTTCCCTGGTGGTGCAGTGGTTGAGAATCCCCCTGCTGATGCAGGGAACACTGGTTCGTGCCCCAGTCCGGGAAGATCCCACATGCCGCAGAGTGGCTGGGCCCATGAGCCATGGCCGCTGAGCCTGCGCATCCGGAGCCTGTGCTCTGCAACGGGAGAGGCCGCAACAGTGAGAGGCCCACGTACCAAAAAAAAAAAAAAAAGAAGAAGGAAAATCTAGACGTTAAAAATTAAGTCGGTCTCTTGGATTTTATTTACTTATGGTACATCCTCCATTACCACAGGCAGCAACATGAAAAGGAGTTAAGAAAAGGGAAACTACGAGGGGAATGGAATGATTTCTTCCCTCGCTCTCTTTGACAGTCTGGACCCTACTCCTTAAAGTCAACTACCCCACTGGGTTAGAGAAAGGCAAGAAGATGAGAAGGAAAGGGGAAGAAGAAGAGCAAAGAGGAAGAAAGGAAAAAGAAGGGGAAACGATGTGATGGAATTTCAAGAAGGATTTGCACCTCATTGGAGTAGTGGAATCCCCAAGTCTAGAACTAATTTTAGTAAACAATTAAATGGAACTCAAATAGTACAATGGATTATCTAAATTGGAGAGACCTGAATTCAAATTCTGGTTCCAGCTGCAAGCTACTTTACTTCTCTAAGTTTCAATTTCCTCATATGAAAATTGTGATTAAAAGAGTGCCTGCTGCATAGGATTGTTAGAGGATTAAATGTGCTTATACACGTTAAGCACTTTAAAAAGTGCCTGGAGCATAGTAAATACTCAATAAATGTTAGCAACTCTAATTCTATGGAGGAATTCACAACTTGGCCATAATTCCATTTATCAATGAAATTGCACATGGAAACTGATATAATGCAAGCATTTATTCATTGATTCATTTATCTTACAAATTTTAATGTGTACACCCTGGAAGCTGAGGATACAGCATGAAGAAGACAGATCCAGCCCCTGCCTTCTTGGAGCTCACAGTCTAAATCAGTCTTTATTCCATATAAAATGAAGAAAAAAAATGACTGTTTTTTTCAGTGTCACTCCAAATGAACATCTTTATTATAATTCCTTTAGTTGGTGGTACTAATTGCTTATAAAACACCTAGTAAATCTCTACCCACTTCAAAATGGTCTTTGATAAGGGTGTATAAGATAGCTTAGTAGAGTGCAAGCTGCACGCAATAATTTCTTAGCTAATCCCTTTAGAGATAAGTCTAGTACTTGTTAAGTGTCAGGCTGGAGTGTCTAACATGGGAGAGGAAAAGCCTCGATTTGTATTGGTTCATGGGCTTTCTATTGTCTGGTGAACCTCAGCTCTTCATTTTCAGGGAACTGTCATTGAAGAGACATCTTTTTGTCATCTAACATGTGTTTAGTGATTACTTTATCTGTAAGTGGTGAAGATCATACTAAACGATTGCTTCCTCTGTCTAGTTAAAGCTGACAGGGTTGTCACTACTTCAGTGATGGATTCAACACCCCAGCTTCTTTTCACAAATATGTCTTATTCTATATCAGAGAAATATGGACAGCTTGAGAATGGACTTAGCCAGTGGTAAACAATGGATTCAATATGATATTCTTAGAGTCAATATCAGAAAACAAAGGTTTATTTAAAGTTTGTCTTTCCTGTATCCCATAACCCAGAGCTTGTTCTCTGCTTTCAATGCCAAAATGGTTAATTTAGTCAACCATTTAATGCGATTTTTTTGTAAGTGTGTTCATGGAAGATGGCTGTACCTCTCCTTTCCTCAATGCCTCTACCCTTTCCAGGTAACAGATATGAACTCCAGTAATGGCCTCTAGGGTAAATATTCCTACCTTAATGGGCAAGAGTGATGCTAGTGGTGGGAATTCTTAGCCAGGATATTCACAAGATCCAACCACTGAGAAAATTATTTGGGTAATTAGAGCCTTAAAGATTTCCTTAAATAACAAGTAGAGAAACAGCCAGAGTCACTGCTAATAACAGGCAAGGAAATGTTTGAAAAATATTTGAAAGGGCTATTTTTATTATATATATCCCTTTCTTGTTTGGAATTAATTGGAATCTGAGCATTCCTCCTCAAAGTCATTTTCATTACCTACATTATTTGAATTGTTAAGGACAATGCCCAGCTTCTTATACAAGCTAGCCTATCACATAGTTCCTTTTTTGTTGTTGTTGATGAAAAAATAATTCTAGACACTGGCATTCATCGATTTTGATTTTTCTGCTAAGCTTTAATTCAATCATTTAGTTCTCACCTTGAACAAACAATGGGCTAGAATAAGATAAACAAGATCTTGGTAAGGAAATATACTGGAAAAGATCAGGGCCTCCACAGAATTATGTACCTGGTGCTAAGAAGGGGAGGAGACAAGAAAGTTGCTGAAGCAGTTGGAACGGGGAAGAGAAATGGTCACTCAACCAATCAGCAATGAACAATGAAAAGGTCAGGCTACTTTTGAACATTACCATGTCTTTCACAGGCTAAAGTGAGCATTAAAATTCTGAAGTCTTCCTTGTTTCCCAAAGTTTAGCGAGAACAGAAAATGGCATCACACCAAGATTGTGATGATATTTAGAAATGATTTGAACATCTGGGGGTAAATAATGAGGTCACCCTTGGAGCACTGCCATCAACCTGGTCACACTCGCCACTTCTCCCCACCCCACCCCCAATCCTTCCCCTCTCCCTTCATGCATATCCATGGGGCAGCTGCCTGATAAATCAGACAGAATTCTTCAAAAGGCCCCTGAGGGGCTGATAATCACAATAAATATTACAAGTTTGTCCTCACACAGACCTTTCTTCAGAAGGCCTTCTAGGCTAGCCAGTTTAATTGTTATGACTGCTCTTTTTTTCTCCCATATGGGATTGATGAAGCACAGTGGCTTCCCTGAGGTCACCCAGCAGGATGGGTCCCCTACCATACAGCCTAGAGAATCAATGATGCTGCAGAACAGAGCTCCATAGGAGCCAACAAAAATATGTCAGTGGCTTTTACAAAGGACTTTTTAATAAAACAGCAAAATCCATTTCTGTACCAAGTCATTTTAGTGGGTTGTGCTATGTTATTTCAGCAGGCTCTACTAACACCAAAATCAACCAAATGGGGAACTACATTTTGTAGTGTTTATAGGATGGATAGTCCTAAGTGGTGATTAACTACGTTTTTAAAAACAGAGAATTTTTAAAACAAGATCTACTTTACCAGTCATGTTCTTCTTGAGCCAGTAACCATTGATGTGCGTTTTCCTAACACAGTGATTCTCAAACTGGGACAATTTTGCCCGGCAGGGGACATTTGGCCATGTCTAGAGAATTTGTTGATTATCACAACTGGGGGGAAGGGTGCTACTGAAGGTAGTGGGAAGGGCCAGGGCTGTTGCTAAACATCCTACAAGGCACTGGACAGCTCCCACACCAAACAGGTCTCTTGTCATGAATGTCAGTAGTGCCAAGATTGAGATACCAATGGCTTGGAAGCAGATGAGAATTGGGACAGAAAAGAGAGAAACTGGTCTGTCGAGTGTTAACATCTCTGGGTTTCTTCCCCAGAATTGGACAGCAGGCAACTACTCCACTCCCACTGCCACCTTTGCAGTAAACCCTCCAACTTCTACCATATCTATCTGTATTTCTAAAGCATAGGTACAAAATTTTTTGGTTTTGTTGGTTTTGTCTTCATGATAAAAAGGGTATCATGCTGTATCTAATCTTTGGAGAAATATTTTTTGCTTCAAATTATGTTGCTGAGATTTGTCCATTTTTGTGGCCAGCTTCAGCTCATTCATTTTGACTGCGATATACTATTCCATTGTATAAATGAACTATAATTTATTTTGATGAATATTCAGGTTGTTTGCAGGTATTTGCTATTATGAACGGCAGTCCTACAAACATCTTATATAAAACTCATAGTGTGCCTATATTTTTTGTAAATATATATAGGGAGATAGATAAAGAAGTATGGAGTTATACACCCAGATATTAAAAATGATTATCTCTAATGTTGTAGGATTATTAATGATTTTAATATCATCGTAATAAAAATTTTCTTTTTTCTTATTTATATTTTCTAGAACCAATTTTTTGTAACAAAAAATGTTTTCTAAGAAATAGACTCAGAGACTTAAAAAACAAACTTATGGTTACCAAAGGGGAAAGGTCGGGGGGAAGGATAAATTGGGAGTTTGGGATTGACATATACTCACTACTGTATTTGAAACAGATAACCAACAAGGACCTACTGTATAGCACAGGGAACGCTGTTCAATACTATGTAATAACCTAAATGGGAAAGGAATTTTAAAAGGAATAGATACATGTGTATGTATAACTGAATCACTTTGCTGTACACCTGAAAATAACACATTGTTAATCAACTATACTCCAATATAAAATAAAAATTAAAAGAATTTTTAAAAAAGAATTGACAGCTAAAAATCAGACAATGTATTTACAATAGTCAGACATAGATTTCTGTTCCAGAGATTTCCAGGGAACACTGTACATTGCTTATTTTAGGAGTACCTAGCATAAGGTTAATAGTACAGACACTGAGTTCAGACACCTCTGAGTTCAAATCCCTGTTCTATTTCCTACTGTTTTTGCCTGTGTGACTCTGAACAAGTCATTTACCTTACTTAAGCTTCATTTCTTTTTTTGGTAAAAATTGGGATAATTCTTACATAAGTGTTATTTTTTAATTAGGTGAATTTTAATATGTAAGAAGAGTTTTTTAATAATATAGATAGTAGATTGAACACCTAGAAGACTACTTAGCCTTAATTAACAATAATAAATCATGGTTATTTCTATTATTAGCTACTTGGAGGGCTTCCATAAAATATCCATTTCTCTATGGGTTGCTACTTCCTACTCTTCTCACTAAACTAAACAGGAGATGATGATCAATTTTAAAATGCTTACATTAGCACAGTTTGGGTCTGATAGATGCAGATTTCCCTGCAGGAATTATACATTCTTTGTTATGCTGCAGCCTAGAATTGAAAAAAAAAAGCTAGAGTAATAGATTCTGCATGGTTTGACAAAAACATGGACACATGCTTCAATTGAACAAAACGGAAAATTGAGTAATAGACCCACATATATGTAGTCAACTGATTTTCAACAAAGCTGCTAAGGAAACTTAATGGAGAAAAGATAATCTTTTTGAAACATGATATTGCAACAATTTGATAGCCATATACAATTGAGTTTCAATTCTTATCTCCACAGTATGTAATTAAAAACTCAAAATAGATAATCAACCAAATACAAGAGCTAAAAATATAAATTTTCTAGATAAAATTAAGAGAAACCCTTGTAATCTTCGGTTTGTAAAATGTTTCTTAAAACTTAAAAAACATAAAATATAAAACTTTAATAACTTGGGGAAAAAAAGTAATGGCCACATCTAAATTAACCCAAATTCAAAATCTGCCCATATGATATATAGAGTTGAAAGTAAACAAACTGAACACAAACTAAACCTAACAAATGTAATGGTAAGATAGGCATCAAAAAGCCAAAGAAGAGCAACACTCAGCTTGTCAACGTACTTATACATAATTAAAAAGGCAATTCTATCTCAATAAAAATCAATTTTCCTAGGAAGAGATAGCCTGCTTGGACTTGTTGCAAAAAATATAGGTAACTGATAAAATGTGAAAATAAACTTTATATGATCAAGGAAATACAAGACTGCTACTAACAATAAAAAGTTAATTTTTATCCTGCCCACGCCAAAAAACACACTATAAACACTATATCATCCTCGAGTTTGCAGTCTGACCATTCAAGATTAAACCTGTTGGGACTTCCCTGGTGATGCAGTGGTTAAGAATCCACCTGCCAATGCAGAGGACACGGTTTGAGCCCTGGTCTGGGAGGATCCCGCATACCGTGGGGCAACTGGGCCTGTGTGCCACAGCTGCCGAGCCTGCACTCTAGAGCCCGCGAGCCACAACTACTGAGCCTGTGCTCTAGTGCCCGCGAGCCACGGCTGCTGAGCCCACGTGCTGCAGCTGCCAAGGGCCGCGCGCCTAGAGCCCGTGCTCTGCAGAGGAGAGGCCACCGCAATGAGAAGCCCGTGCACCACAACAAAGAGTAGCTCCCACTCCCTGCAACTACAGAAAAAAACCCGCGTGCAGCAAGGAAGACCCAACACAGCCAAAAATAAATAAAATAAAATCATTAAAAAAAAAAAGATTAAACTTGTTGGTTATAAATCATAACCTGTTTCCAGCCCATGTGACCAGGTGATGGCTGAGGGGCAATGTGATCACCACCATGTAGTTATAATATAGAGGGCAGTCACTTGTTCTGCTGTGCTGCACTCCCAGCCATGGAAAGCTGGAATGGGGGCTATATCCTCAAACATTAACCAAGGGAGACAATACAGAAATGGTTCCACTTATCCAAGTCCCTCTCCTTACTCCTATAAAAAGCAACAGCCCCCTTTTCCAAGTTTGTCAGAAAAAAACACAGGTGAAGATCTGAATTAACCTCATTCTTTTTCTTTAATTTTCCATCTCATTTTTCCAGAGTGGAGAAAATCTCAATGCTCACGTCTGTAACAAAGGATTTTTTTTCCTTTCTATATCACAGAGCCAGCATCCCTTGCTGTGTACAGTGGTTGGAACTGTGTGATCTGAACGTTGAACAAGAAATGTCATATCAAAACTGACAAAGAGGTGTAAGGGGATACAGAAAAGAATAGAGGGGAAAAGCACTGTGACTAGCAATAGCAACAATTCATCTCTAAATCCCAAAAAGTTCCTCCTTCAAAGAAAATGCCAGTCCTACAGGAAACCAGAAACTATAAAGAATGTAAGCTCCTGTCAGGTACGATTCTTTTGTCATTGGCAAGAAAACAGACAAGTGGCAGGGTTCCCGCTCATGCTTCTGCATGCAGTGACCCAACCATGCATAGAGACACATGCAGAAAGACAGATCTGCAGGCTGAAGAGACACTAGACACAGAGAAGCTCACGGTGTTTGCCAGAGGTCTTAAGGGGATCTTCTGTTTCATTCCGTAGTAATGCCCTTTTTGTTGACAAGAGTAAATTGATGATATAGTCAAGAGCAAAATATTTGGTGGAAAAATTCTGTTGACCCTTCTCAGATTGAATTTGACCACAGAACAGGATACCAGCAGTTGCAGAAATGATAGATTATTATAATGACTGCCAGAATGGCCTTTTGGCATGTTTAAATGGCAATAAATTTCACCAGGAAGAAGGCAATTTTACTACTTTAGAGCAGTAAGGAAACAGTATTTAAGGTGTAAATAAATTGTGGGTCATTAACAGCAAGCATATTCTGTCCGTGGTGCAATTCCCAATCAGTGGCTATTCATATTTAATTTAATTATGTGGATTTTCTTAGCTAATTATGCTTTTTGGTTCCAGGTCACAAACTTCTCAGGCTAACAATTTTGCGCTTTTCCTGTCTCCCTCATGTTCATAAACTCAGTCCTAGTTTCTCCCTTGTTTTTCCTTCTACAGGTACATAAATACAATCGGGTAGTTCAATAATGCTAGCTCACTGAATAGCCTACTAAAATGTTATATTAGAGACTGATTGGCTATCTGGTCTTTTCCCTGGCTCCAAAATCCTCTCCATCCCTCGCTCATTAATCTGGCTCAGTCCTTCACTGAATTCTTCCATTAAAGGAGGGGGAAGGAGAGAGAGGAACGCAATGAAGTTTGACATTCCCTCAAAAATTATTGTATTAAAACCCACTTACATTTATAGTTCCATCTCATTTGAGAATGTTAATAAGTTGCAATTTCATCAAGATAAAGGTATTGGGAGCTAATCAAGTCAAAGGTTTGCCCACGTTGGTATAGACTGTGCTTCTCAAGCATCACTTTAAAAGGTCATTTTAAAATACAGCTTAAGCTGATAATTAACAAAGTTCATTAATAACAATCTGCTTATGGACTGTTTAAAACATTCTGGGTCCATCTACAGTATCAGTTTCAGGCCACATTCAGCTCATTCAAGTTGGTGTCAGTTCCGACCCAAGGAGCTAACTCCAGGAGACACACTCCAAATCAGGCAGGTCAACAGCGTGCTGTACAGAACCAAATTAGGGTTGAGCTGGGGTTGGCCAAACAAGCACGGTCCCTCCAAAAGCCTAAATCTCATTTTATACCGAGCACACTGTGATTGTTCTTTCTCAGTATGGCTGAAATGACAGTCCAGGTGATTAGTCCCAAGCCTCACTGTTATATCTGAAACCAGGCACCGAGGTTTCTTTCTGCTGGCTTTGTGCTTTCTGGAATGTTTACTGAGACCACATTGGAAAGCTCTTCTGTTCCTTTAGTTTTATAAACTGCCAGGAACATACCAGGAGCTCCAAGCACTTTGAGGCCAAAAACATCATCTTGGTTTATCTCAGATCATCCCTGGGAACTTCTGAATCTCTGGGCAGCTCGTGTGTGCCGTGGAGGATACAGGGGTGCTCACCACAATGACTTACCCACCAACCCAGGGATCACGTGATTGACATCCCAGGTGGAGACAGAAGAGAAAATACAAGATGTTAAATAAAGCAAACCACCAGTGGAAGTTTAAGCAGGCAAAATCTGAGGCAGTCGGATGAAAAGCTAGGCAGTTAATAGCAAGAGAAAAGAATCATTGCTTGTAGAGGTTGGAAGATTTTAGAAAACGATTTATCAATTGTCTTATTTTACTGATGAGGAAGTGGAGACCCCAAAATCTGAGTGGCTTTCTCAAGGCCAACAATTTGGTGACAAAACAGGACTTGAACAAGGGCTTCTGGTCTCCTAATTCCACTAGTCCAGTGAAGGGGAAGAGAGAACCACGGAAAGTGCTGTCAACCTGGCCTGGCGATCAGCGGACTTCAGCTGCAACCTGGGGCAGCGGGAGCCTGAGAAAGCCTGCAGGTGTCCTCAGCTCACCCCTGGGCATGAGCTTCTGTGTTCACAATTCCTGAAAACAAAGGTCTAGTGTGTTTGGGCTGCAGGGGTGGGAATGCACAGTTTTCCAAGTCCACACGTTGTTTCCAAGGCCCAGGCTCATTTTTGTCATTATTGCTAGAGAGATAAAGAGGATACTGGGAAGGGCAGGGTATTTTTAGGCCACAGGGCAAGGTTATCTGGCTCTAGATGAGATAAATGTGAAGGGTCAGAACCTTGCCAGTTTTCACTGCAGTAGGTCAAGTTGACCCCAGGCGAGGAAGATGGAATTTTTATAGAAGCTGTTGATAGTCACATGTAGTGATAAGTCAAGCCTCCCCTGTTTTTTTTTTTTTTTTTTTTTTTTTTTTTTTTTTTTTTTTTTTTGCGGTACGCGGGCCTCTCACTGTTGTGGCCTCTCCCGTTGCGGAGCACAGGCTCCGGACGCGCAGGCTCAGCGGCCATGGCTCACGGGCCGAGCTGCTCCGCGGCATGTGGGATCTTCCCGGACCGGGGCACGAACCCGTGTCCCCTGCATCGGCAGGCGGACTCTCAACCACTGCGCCACCAGGGAAGCCCTACCTCCCCTGTTTTTAATGGACTTGCCTCCCAGCCTCACTGCTCCAGCTGACGATAGCTTTATCTCTTAGTGCTTAGATAATGCTCCAGCTAGATCTATCCCCAGTCAGACAGGCCAAGGGGAAGTAGGGCTGCACTTCCTTTGTTTACCATCCCCAGCTAAGCTAATTGTACGTTAGCGAAAAACGTCCCTGCATGGGGGTAACCATGACCATAGGGAAGGTAATGGTGTTGGTGATGATGATGATGATGCTGATGCCAGCATATGAGGTGGATGCGGACAGCCTTCTCTACTAACTGATGGGTGCTAAACCTCTAAAGCAAATAGCCTGAGATAAGATGTAAATGAAAGAACTTGAGTCAATAAAATGACTGTTTGCTTCACCTCATGAATAAATATGGTGGCCCCATGACCAAAAAAAATTCATTTTCTTTCTGTTTGACTTCTACCTGGTTGGCTTTATGATTTACTTTTTCTGTCAGGTTGATCAGGTACAATTAGCATGTCTTTCTAACAAAGATTAATAACTCTTCAAGTCAACAAAGGGCAATTAGATGTGGGATATATTATACCAATACAGTATGAAGGAGACTTATTTATTTGATCTTGTGCTGTTGGTCATATGCATGGTGTCACAGACTCCCACCTATGCCACAGCAATGAAGGAGAAAAACCAGTTCATTCAAGTGTAGGTAAGAGACCCTTTAGTTTAAAGCTAGTTGCCCTTATACAATGCTTCCGAAAAGGGGTTGTTTTGAATTGGCTTTGTGGAGATAACATCTATTAAGCAATTAACACATGTCCGACTATGCCATATGTTTTATACGCATTTTTTTAATTCTTACATTAATCTTGTAAGACATAGAAAAAAACTGCTTCTTGATCACCCAATATCCATTCTCCCTTTTGTCCTCAGCAATAGAACCCTAATTTTATTATATTGCCAACTAAAAAGACATTTCTCAGCTTCCTTTACAACTAGGAAGGCCATGTGAATAATTTCTAACCAATGAGATTTATGCAGAAGAGTTGTTAGGGGTTTCAGAGATAGTTTCTTTAAAAAGTCATCTCCGCTTTTGCCCTTTCCCCATTTCCTCCTTCCTTCTGTCTGAAAAACAGATGTGATGGGTGCAGCTCCAGCAGCCATTTTGAACCATGCATTAGGATGTCAAAAGAAGACAGAAGGAACCTAGGTCGTTCTGATGACGTCTCTTACACAGAGGGAAATAAAGTTCCATCTTTCTTAAGCTACTGATCTTTTGGATTTTCTACTATATGTTGCCCAACCTCATCCTAGTATAATATATAAATATTATCGTCCCCAAGAATTTGAACACGGGTTGTCTGACTGTGGAGCCTTTTGTGTTAATGCTGTATTCAATTGCTTATTAAGAGTAATTGAGGGCTTCCCTGGTGGCGCAGTGGTTGAGAGTCTGCCTGCCGATGCAGGGGACGTGGGTTTGTGTCCCAGTCCGGGAGGATCCCACATGCCGCGGAGCGGCTGGACCCGTGAGCCATGGCCACTGAGCCTGCGCGTCTGGAGCCTGTGCTCCGCAACAGGAGAGGCCACAACAGTGAGAGGCCTGCGTACCGCAAACAAACAAACAAACAAACAAACAAAAAAACAGTAATTGAAATGGCAGCCTCCTTGCCTTAGTCCTCATACTCCTCACTAAAGCCATCTAAGATTTGTTTCAATCCTTCAAACCAAACTGGCCCTGTTCTATCTTGCTTTAGACATTTGCATATGTCATTTTCTTTACGTGGAAAGCAATTCTCCCTATTCTTTGCCTGGATAACACCTATTCGGATTTCAAACTTGATTTAGAGATCACTTCCTCTTAAAAAAAAAAAAAACTCCCCTGATCCTTCTAGTCTGGCCATGGTTGTCTCTGATATACCATCATAGTTCTTTCATCACTCAGCAGTTATCACTCAGCATTAACTCCCAGTAGACTATAAAGGAAGACACAGGGTCTTCTATCTTGCTCACTGTTAGATAGAACAGTGCCTGGTGCCCACACAGGGCCAGGAATAGTGCTTGCTCCTACCAGCTAGACTAGAAAACCTCATAATTGATGAGGCATTGGGCAGAGTACTCAGAAGGGTCTTGCCTTAGTAGTGAGGAATAATCAGCCAGAGACTAGACATGGCTCTGGTCCTACTAACAGATCTTGAAAGCAAAACCCAAATGTATCTTAACTGTGTCCCAGAACAAAATGCAACAATATTTTTATACCTTGCATTGAACCAAAGAGTACCAGGCATGCAAAAAAGCATGAGAATGTGACCCATAATGAAGAGGAAAAAAGATCAATTAATTGATATTGACCCAGATGTTAGAATTACCAGGCAAAAGCCTTATAACAGTTTTTATAATTATCCAAAATTTAGGTAGAGACATAGAAGATTTTTTTAAATCCAAACAGCCTCTAGAGATAAAAACTATAATGTGTAAGATGAAATAATACACTGAATGATATTAATGGCAAATTAGATACTACAAAAGGATACATTAGTGAAGTATAAGACAGGAATATTAACTATCCAAAAGGAAACTAGGCAGGAGGCAAAATGTACCTGAAAAGCATGGAAAAGAAGTAGAAGAGGGAGGTCGTAGGGACAGTGGGATAGCTAGGGAGAGGGAGGAATAGAGTTCTACCTTTGCTTATCTCACCGGTTTACTGGTGGAAAACCTCAGAATTCCCCATAGGATTTGGCCTCTGATTTCACCATGTGTCCTGCCCCTTTCAGTGTAACCTCTGGAGTCAGACCAACGAACTAAAGGCTGGCTCCATCACTTATAACCCGGGGCAAGGGTCTGTTAATCTCTCTGAATTTCCCCTCTATAACAGAGATGTGAACTCTTACAGCCTGCCTCATTGAATTATACTGTTGGGAGAATTAAAGGAATGAGTCCATGCAGGTAGAACTTTTTTTCCCCCCAAACAACTTCCTCTGGAAAATTTGGTTCCGATAGCCCAGTTGGTTAATGATCTGGAAGGCTTCTCCCAAGACTGAAGAAAAGAATTTCCTCCTGCTGCTTTCTCCTGGAGAAAAGGGAATAATGTACAGTTCCCCAAAGACTTCTTAAAAGACAGATTAAAACTGTTTGAGCAGGGATGATCCTTTTAAAATGGAAACCTCTGGTCCCCCTGGTCTAAACCCATCCTCAGGCCAAATACTTTCCCCCAGGCAGCTATTTAGAATTACAGTAATAGTTATCTTTGGTTGACTGACCTGAGAAGCCAGGATCTATGAGCACATTCATTTAAAATTAAAAGGAAAAAAAATCCTGAAATCCTTACTGAACTACTGGTTCCAAAAGACCTAAACTCAAAATCAAGCTCAATTAAATTTCATATCTAGTTCCATTCCATCTCAGCCCTAAACTTGTTTTATTCATTTATTATTTATATCAATAATTATTTTTATATTCACTATGTTTATTTCTATTTATTGTTTATTTATAGGTCACTTACCATGCAATATTAACCAGGCTATAACACAGGCTCTGATGGAAAGGTGGACTCCTTTTTCATTTACCTTTATGAATATTTCAAATCCGTAGCCAAAATGCACAATTCCTCCATTTTTATATAAGCTCCTTGATGTGCTAGGTTATGAAGTACTACAAATTCTCTGCCATGGGTCCCAAAAGAAGTGTTTATTATAACTGCCCCCAAACTTCTCTGCATTTCAGAAGATGCTTATACATAAACATGGTATGTCACTGACTATACAGCAACTAAGAACAGGCCTCCCCAAGCAAGTTAGAGGGCATATGGCTTGTGTGTTAGAATAAACCACTGAGTCACAGACCAAGTAGAGGAAGTGACTGCCATGCTAATTTAGAAAAATTTAGTTTGTATTTACCTCTGTGTTGACTTTAAATCTGGTTTAACAGTATACTTACTTAATCCAAGTACTATACAGTACCACTATAGAGATGAGAAGTTCCAGTCACTACAGGAACAAAGGATTATTGAACATTATATTACATTGCATTTCATAATTTTTCAAAAATTGTCAGTGAACTTGCCTCCAGTCCTAGAATGTGAATTTCTTTAACACCCAGAATATGCATAGTTTTGTGGCATTTTTTGCGTGAATGATTCTGGTAACTAATAAAAGATTAACTAACAATGGAGTTGTATATATAAAAACATACCTGGGGAGTTCTGTGGTGGCCTACTGGTTAGGATTTCAGGCTTTCACTCTCGTGGCAAGCCATGCAGTACAGCCAAAATATGTATGTGTGTGTATATATGTGTATATATATAAATACATACACACACATACACACACACACACACACACACACACACACACATCTTGGGGGTGGATCAGAACCACCATACAAATATACAAATACACCATATTCAAAGGTTTGTTCTACTCAAAACTACCTAAAAAGAATCAACCCATCCTTCAATTAATTACAAGCAGCCTAAGACTCTATACTTGATCATTCTGTAGTAACAGCATCAAAGCCCATTTTATGAGAACTTACTCTGTGTATGGCCTATTGCCAGATGCACTGCATTTCCATAAATATGTTGCCACTTAAACTTCAGAACACTCCTAGGAAGTAGATTTTTCCCCCTGCTTTCACATAAGAAAACTGCATTTTGCCTTGCAAGCTTTACCCTTTTTACTAAGATATTTTTTGTTGTTCTTGATAAATAAGCAATATATTGAATAAATGACACCTCAAAGTTTCAAACAATTCATGTAAATTGTGGATTCCCTTTCCACTTGTTCCCTGGAGAAATTCCAAAATAGTGCTCTCATTTCAGAGGCAGGATCTGTTTGAGGTAAGACTTCTACACTGCTTGATGGTTTTGGTCAGTGGACAGGGGGAAATTATTTCATTCTTCCTACTAGCCCTCTCTCTTTCCCTTTACTAGGTCTCTTGTTTAACTATCCTTCTCTATCCTCTGACTTTTTCCTTAGGGAACAGACATGTAAATGGGGAAAAGTCAAACCCCACATCTAACATTTTCAGATAGTTTTCACTGAGTTTCACATTAGTCTCACACCTTTGTTGAACTGCTTGGAACACACCTGGTTCATATGACACCAAAAAAAATGCATCCTAGTTGGCATATTCAATAATTTCAATTCTGTGCTATTCTCAAAATAATTGTTTAGTTAAATTTGCTTCTATGGAATTTAATGAGGAGTTTAGGAAAGTAGATTTAATAATGTCTATGAACTGATGATTATTGTGGAAAACCAGTACCTAGCACAGTACCTGCCACAGGCAGGCACTCAGTACATATTTTTTGAATGAATGAATATTCTATTACCTGTGATTCTAAATATTCCCTGCCAAGGCTGTCTTCCCGTATACCGCTAATCAGGACAAATTCCAATCACATTCCTATTACACGGCCCTTAAATTGGCAAGTAGGTACCAGAACCAGAAAGGATGTCATTGCTTGAAAGGATAAGAGGGGCCTGGCCAGCCAGACACAACATATGAGTGTGCAAAGGATCAAAAACGGCTCATCCTTTGGGATGAGAATAGAGAAAAGAGGTTAGGAAACGTATTCCCCATTTCATGGATAGTGATCTGGGACTTGTTTTGATCACAAATCCCCGAGGACAAGCATTAATTAAAAAGGTCGTTGCAGAAACGCTTCCAGGAGAGAACATTAAAACTAACTACAGGCAGTAAACATTTGCAACTCTTTTGTATTATATGACCCAAAATGACTTTTCCTCTGATGTAACAACTGTCTATAAACTTACAAAAAGAAAGCAAGGGATGGTGCTAAGGACAAGACAGCATGTAAAATTTTATTCTGTGTTTATCCTTAACGCAGTCTCTTAGAATTAGTACTTCAAACTACTGGTATTTAAATAAATTGTGGCCTAATGTCTTTCCTTCAGGCTGTCACTTCTTAATAATTGGCCTTGCCTACTGATAGCCAAATATGAAGTAGAATAGGAGGCATTATTTTATTTGCAAAGCACCCACTAACTGTAGTATGCTCTATCCCAAATAAAATACTTTGAAGAGTTGATTCCATTTCTAAGTTAGACCCATGTACACCTACAAACACTGATTTATTCTCTTCTCTCTGATGACAAAAGCTAAATTAGTCTAAAAATTATGAGCATTGCATTTGTAGAGTACTCCTGTGTTATAACTACCCCATCTCTTTAATCAATTTGCCATTCCAAAGTGGAAAATGATTTAGGAAAAGCTGTCAAACAGGAGAGAAGGAAAATCTAATCTGGATAAGTTATTAAGAAAACTGCTTCTCTGACTCTTTAGCGTTTAAAACTGTCCACAGAGATTTAGAAATAAAGGTGATGGGAGGGCAGGAGGGTTGGAGCAAGAGGGGCGGAGGCTGGAAAGCGGGACTGGATGCCGCCAGGGCCACGGTCCAGCCGCAGGACGAATGCAAAGGAAGAAGAACGGGGAAGTTACATGTCGGGGGAGAAAGAGCCACGGAGACAGGTGGCAAAACGAACAAGTATGAGACGCGGAGGTGAACACAGGAGGAGACAAAGGGGACCATGAAAAGCAGAGGAAAAGGAAAAGAGAAGCCGAGAGCGGTCGTAGAAAGAGAGAGGGAGAACAGAGGGCACCTGCAGGGAAGAATGAAAAGAGACACTGAGAGAAACAGAACAGCTCCTCCATCGTTGGCGTTGCCTTCTTCACCTTCGTCTTTTTTTTTTTTTTTCAGATGGCACACTGACAGAAGATTAATTCAAGTCAGCTGCTGAAAATAATTATTGCATTATGGGAGCAGTAATCATTATTTAGAACATGATTAAATATGTCTGCACCTATTGACTCTGCCTATGATTTATGTATTTGTTTAGTCAATAGTCTAATGTAAATGATGTAATTAATTATAGATGGTGGTGTCAGGTCATTGGTGAAAACAATCTGAGGAGAACAAGGGCTCTGTTTCTTTCATGACAGATGCAGAGAGGGGGGGTGGGCTGAGTTGAGGGAATTCCAGGGGAACTTTTTCACGTGTGAATGGCGGCTTGGAGCTCAATTTGCATGTTGTCTTTCTCTTGTTCAGCCTTCGTTTAGAAATTGAAATAACTTGTTAAGCAAAGGGGAAGGGAGCACATGATTGCCAAGAGGACACCAGGGACTTGGGCGGGTGAGGAGGTGAAGAGCCAGATGCTCCCTAACACAGGGGAACGGGGCACCATCATTTACCGCTTCATAAAATTAAATGTTTTCCAAATTAAATCAGTAGGCAGCATGCAGGAGACCTACTATCTCTAATAACAATTTTTCAATCAATATTAGGGGCCTTGCCGGTATGAAATCTGAGCTGAGAAAGTGAGCGTGGGTTGCGGCAGGCGCGCTGGGGGGAGGATCCGGGAGAGGAGGTGGAAACAAGGTTTGAGTACTGAAGCTTTCAATCAAACCAAAGGTTTAAAAGATATAGATATATATGCATGGGGGATGCGCCATCAGTGTGAGTCTATTCCCCGTAGATTTTTCTCTTAACTGATAATTCGGTCAGTCACATTCCTCAGAGGGAGGTCACAGGTCACCCCAGCCCCTGTCAGGCCTCAGAGAAACCATTTCCATTTTAATGCCACAGCTATAATCTATCAAAGATGTGATGTACAAGATACAATGAATTTAAGTGGTCTTCATATATCACTGAGCTTTCGTGCCTTCACCTGGGTAATAGTCTGAATTACTCTCCCTACCTCACAATCTGTCACCCCCAGTAAAATAACTGCCATGCTGGTGTTAATGGCAGATTTGTCCAAATTGGGGCCACAGGAGCCAAAGTCATTCTACATCATGAACTTTAGCATTCAGTGCCTAGCCTGGAAAGGGCCCATAGCTTAAAATTCTTCCGTAAATAATTCTGTAGAGAGGCTCTGCTCATGTTTTTATTTATAAGGGCTAAAATAAATCTAGCTGGGGCTGCACACAGCCCGCCTCCTCTGTTTTTCTGTGTCTAGTCCTCCAGCCCTCTCTCTCTGGCCCATCTAATCTGACCTGTCACTTGTCCCAGAAAGGTATCTAATAGACACAGGTCTCTTCCTTAGACAATAAACATAGCAGAGTTCAGAAGACTCAGCTCATAGGTAGTGACCTTCTCCTCAACTCAACTGTTAACCCCTCTTATCTTACCACTAAGGAGTAAGACTAGCCAAATTTGCTGACATATATATCTGCCACCTAAACTATCCTGTCTGTGAACACTGGCAAAACCCTCTGGAGGTGGAGGTCTCAAGTGTCCCCCTTATTCAAGTAGGTTCATGCATCCCTCTGTGTTTCTATTCTTTTCACCAGTTCCATGGTCTGCTATTTTATTTGAAACCTTTTAGATCAAGGGTTAGAGAGCTGGGTTTGGACCCAGTGTCTGAGTTACGGCAACAGGATCATAAAGGGATGATATCTTTCCTAACCCAGAAAATATTTGCCATCCCACCAATGGACCCATATGATAGAAAAGGCCGTATAATGGTTGATCATTTAGGTACTAAAGCCCCTTGGATCACACCAAGAAAGAGTTCGGTTAGATCAGTTGGCTACAAGCATTCATCTCACCAAAGCTCCCATATAAACATCTTCTAATGGTGTATCACCTGTGTTTGATAAACTCAAAGAACTTAGGCAATATTGAGAGAGGACCTTGGTTTCTGCACATTGCTCTAACATGATAAGAATATAGACTCTAAATAAAATCTCATAACGTATTACAAATCTTCCAGGAAAGAGGCAGTTTTATTTTATTCATAGGTCACCTAGTACTAGAGCCAACGAATATTTATAATTAATAATCACAGATAAAAGTATGAAGACTTAGTTTTTCAGGGAACTCTCAGCCTCTGTGTCATTTATAGCCTTTCTGTACCTCATTCTTCATATATGAAAACTGGGGTCATTAGGACTTATAGACCTTTTACTTCTCAAGGCTGTGGTAAGGATAAATGAAGTAAGGTTTATAAGATGTCTTGAGCTACTCACTCTTTCCACGGGCTATGGATTTCTAGAAATGGAAGCAAAGCTATCTAGAAAGCTGATGGCTTGGTTAAAAGGCCAAAAAAGTCAATAGAATTGAAATTATTTAGGAAAGGTTCAGACAGAACACGGAGCAGCAATTATTCCTTCAGGTTGCAGACTGCTTGTGTGTAGCAATAAAAAAAAAAGGCTGGCCCTCCTGTTTCTGATAGTGCTTTCATTAAGGTAAATAGTATATTACTCATGCTGAGGGTTTCTCCAGCAGGCTCTGTTTGCTTCCACTTTATCTGGGCTTCTTTGCAGTGAGTGTAGACTCAGGAGATGTAAATTAGAAATATGGTCCCAGCCAGTCAAAATCAATGAAAGGCCTTACCTTCAGCTGGAAAGAAACTGTAGTAAAATGAGGTCAGAAGAAGGAATGTGCTTTCTATCAATGTTCTTGAGCCCACTGTGGATCAGACTTTACTGGACTCTCCAGTCTGTTCATGAAGCATGTTTTTAAGCATGTTTCATACAAACGTGGGTGGTGAAAAGATGGTTTCACCCCTCAGCAGGCATCTGAAGAGAGAGCATGCCTGTGAGCACAGATGTCCCAGGCAATCACTTTCTCACAATTCTGCACACCTTTCAGTCTGAAAGGTTGTTTGGATTGTTATCGAAATAAAAAAATCATCAAACCCTCATCTCCTCTGAAAGAACCTAAAACTTGCACCAAGAATTCCAAAAAGTTTCCTTACAAAAAATACAGCCTGATGTTAACCAAGGAATAACTTCACTTCCCTAACATGGATAGAGCTGAACAGGAGTTAACAAACTGTTCAGCCCAATATTTAGAAAATCATCATAGGTTCCCAAAGAAGGTTGTAAAAATGTCCATCTAGGAAGCACCTGTCCATCCTCCCTTCTCTTTTCCCCTATCGTTAAGAGAACAAGCTTTAAAAAGATAATGAGCTGTGTGCTGATAACACGCAGATTTCCTAAAGTTGCTGTTTTTCCTGTGGGAAAACACTTACCTGGTAAAACAGGATGGAAGCAAGGCTTTGCTGACCCCATGTTTGCATGCTTTAGTAGTTTACAAAGCTCTTCTTAGGCATTTAGAGTCAGATCAGCAAAAATCCCTCCGCCCTTCATCTCCCAAAAAGTTTTCAGCTATGGCCAGAGCTTTGTGCTGGTTCTGAACATTTGAATATACCCCTTAAATCGGTGTTTCTCAAACTTCAGTGTGTGTCAAATAGGGTTGCCATACAAAAGATAAGATGCATAGTTTGATTTGAATTTCAGATCAAAATAAAGTGTTTTTTTAGCACAAATATGTTCCCAAAATCACTTGGGATATACTTATCCTTAAAAAATGTTGTCTGTCTGAAATTCAAATTTAACTGAGTGTCCTGGGGGTTTTTTTTCTTTGTTTGCTTGTTTTTTGCATTTTGTTTTGTTTACTAAATCTAGCAAGCCTAGAATAAAAATTACCTGGAATATTTACTTTACAATGCAGATTCTCAGTCTCCAGACCCCATAGATTTGGGAGTTTTTCTTTTCATTCAATTGAGATATAATTGACATACAGCACTATATAAGTTTAAGGTGTACAGCATAATGATTTGACTTACTTACATCATGAAATGATCACCGCAATAAGTTTAGTGAACATGCATCATCTCATACAGATACAACAGTAAAGAAATAAAAAAATTATTTTCCTGTCATAAGAACTCTTAGGATTTACTCTCTTAACTTTCATATATAACATACAGCAGTGTCAATTGTATTAATCATGCCGTACATTACATCCCTAGTACTTATTTATCTTATAACTGGAATTTGTACCTTTTGGCTGCCTTCATCCAATTCCTCCCCTCCCAACTCCATAGATTTGGATTTGATTGTTCTATCGTGGGGTCAGGAAAGCTTATTTTTTAATTAAGCATTATGAATGATTCCAGTGCTGGCAGACTTGGAACCACTCTTTGAGAAACACTGCTTAAATGATGGAATGTCCCCTGAGGTACCTTTGTATATCAGCAGCAAAATGTTTTGAATTTAAAGGTGCTGGTTATCATAACTTTGCCGTAGGAAGTTTAATATGTTTGCCCATCCTTCTAAAAATCCCAAAGACAGACAGAGTCCTTGATCCCCCAGAGGGGATAAGCACAAACAATATGAATTTCTGTCAAGGGATAAATGGAGCCTATTACCTCTTCCTGGTAATTTTCCTTTTTCACATATAGAATAAACTGATTTCTGTTGCTGTATTTCTTTTGCAACTTGGGTATTATTTACAATAAATTGAATCCTTTCTGTGCTTGACATATTACACTGATCTATGACTTTGCTTTCATTTTGTCCTGTTAACTAGAAACCCACTTCATCATGAAATATGTTCCTCACACTTTCCTCCATAGTGAGTAAAAACATTGATAAAGCATCATAAATTGTAGGTCATTTCTCAACTCCTTCCTGTTACAGTGAGGATTAGGAGAAAGAAAAGTAAGTACTGATCAATGGCCACTTGATAAAATTTATGCTGAATGTATGGACAGAAAAGCAATGGATGTATTAGAAGCCACATTATAAGGATGCTTGTCTCACATTCAGACTTCATTCTTTACTCCATAATGCCAAAGGTAATTCAGCTTTTCCCTCTAGCAAACTACTCCCACCTCCAAAATAAATTAATATTAACGTAAACGTCTAACAGTGATTTTTGCCTAAGTCACCTATAAAATTGAGAAGGAAGCAATATACCTAAGCTATTGGGATAGTTACCAAGTCCTCCTCTTTATTCTGTGTGAATCTTGGGTACATATTGTTGCTAACGCCTAATTTGAACCAGAGATGTAAAAATAACACTGATCCCGGAGCACACAATACCACTAATATAACAAGATATGTCGATATACTGTGAGCCAACAAATTTATCAGGCACTTTACCAACATTATCTCAGTCAGGACTTTACAGCAACATTTTAGAAATGAGGAGTTAAGGATAAGGCTCAGACCACAAGGTAAAAGATGGAAGGGGGGGGCAGGGAAAGGAGAAAAGGTTAAAAAAAAAAAGGAGAGGAGAGAAGGATGATGTCCCTTAAAAATGATTTCAGCTAAACTGATTTCCAGTACTGTTTCTCTAAAACACCCTAAATGTAGATCAAATATCTGAGATCCCTGAATATTCCAGGGAATCGATGCCTTTCTTTGCTATAGTACAGTATCTACTTTATCAACGTTTCTTTCCTTTGGAAGCTGCGCCTTAGTAAAATTAAAGTGTTCTTTCAAAGTAAATTCAGCTATGAAAACAAGCACTCGCCAATACGCCCTGGAAACACAATGGTTGAGCATTCTCAGCCTAACCACTGCCCTGTTTAAGGTCCCACATGCCTTAACGCAAGAAGCTAACTAGTCCTCTGCCAAGTCTTCTCAGCGGAGTACTGAGGAAAATGAACCTGCCTCTCAGGATTGGTATGAAGAATAGCTTATAAAAATGAGTGTGAAACCCTTTGCAAATACCAAATGCTGTGTGAATGCCAAGTAATAATAAAGATCTGTAGGAATGCAGCCAAACAGCCCACCTTCCAGGTGCTTGTTCAAACTGGACACCAACCATTTAAGATTCATCTATCATTCACCTTTGGGCATCCTTTTCTTTATGAAAATATGAAAATGGGCTGTCTGCATTGCAAGGAAACAGAAAACTTGAATTTCAAAGCATATACGCCCCCAAACCTTGACCATTCAAAGTAACGGGTTATGTTATTTAGTTAATGAAGATAATGCTCATGAAATAATGAAAGGACAAAAAATATCAATTACCATTTTGACTTTGTTTTCAGCTCAAAGGGCACAAAACTCTAGCTGCAAGCAGATTTTAGAGTCATCATAAAGGTACGTAACACACAGCCAGTATTACAGGGTATGTAGTCTTTCTCCGTGTTCCTAACTCCTGCAAGAAGTCACTTGTCAGTAATTCCCAAGCATTGTCTATGTGTTAGAAGACAGGAGGAGAGGGGGAGAAATATGGTGTAATAAACATGATGATGATGGCTGTCATCCTGCAGCCCCATGCAGCCAAGAAGGATAGGAAAGAAAGGAAAAGGGAAGGGAAGGGAAAGGAAGGAAAGGGGAAAGAGAAAGAAAAAGAGAAAGAGAGAAAGCAAGCAAACAAGCTAGCTCTTCTCCAGCAAACCATTTCCTCCAAAGACATGATTCACTAACATTTGATCTGACAAGTTGTAGGCACTCCTAACATTATTTTTTTCCCCTTTGCTGTTCATTTGGGGAGCAAAGATTTATTGCCTCTCCTGCAAAGGACAAGGGATTCACTAGAAGTAAGAATTAATAGCGTTTTTTTTTCCCTGTTGTCTATCTTTATAGAAAAGAACTACTTCTTGACTAGATTCTTAACTCTTTTTGGTTCCAGAATACAGTGACTCTTTCTCCACAATATCAAATAAAATTTGGAGACAGAAGCAAATAGTAGTAGTTGTCTGTTGTGGGGCAACGGGGGGCAATCCATTTCAAAGTCCAATCCTCTCCCCACGTGAAGTTTCCCTTCCACGCCCAGTCATAGCCCCATCCCTGGATGGCTCTCCTCTTTGAATGCAGCGTGCGTAAACCTGCCACACATATAAGTTGTATTGCATATAGGTTTATACTGAATGTGCCCTAAAAGCAAACTGTGTAGGATTTCACTCACAAGATATCAACAAATTATTGTTTAATAAAACAAAGGGAAAAAAAGAGTCTGGGTTCTAGTCTGCACAGATACTGTTAGGTATCTGATGAATTGCTCTAAGAAGCAACAAGCCAGGAGAGCCAGGGACTTGACTGCACCAAGTTTTACTCCTGGGTACAAAAGAGCATAGTTTTTGTTACCCCCCTGTTGGTAGGTAAGTGGGTGTAAAGAGAAAGGCAAAGAGGAACAGGTAAAGTTTATTCAACACACAGTATATGAAACTAATTTTTATGAGTGTTATGTTTTATCACTGGTAAGATAGCTATAACCTCCTGATATACGCGTATTATATGCATATACATCCTTTTTTAAAGCAGTTCTAGCTCTGGTTGTTAAAATGGCAGAGAGCCTCTCAGCATTTCCAATATAAAACCTAATTTTCAGGGATTTATAACTAAACTGAAGATTTCCTTCAGGGTGAAGCAAGAAACACGTCTCGGCTCAGAGCACAATTTTGCTTTCAGTTTTCTGGGAAGTTTGGTTTGGTCATTATCAAGTTACGGAAATGCAAAAATAAATAAGTCAAAGCTTATGGGGATCTGGCTTTTTTCCTCTTTTTTAAAAATCCTCATGGAGCTTTCAAATAGCTTGGTTATCTGAAATGACATTTAGTCCAAAATATGGATTTCTTTCTTAAAATGGCTGCAACTTTGACATTTAAAGATTGGTTATTACACATGCATAGAAGCTGCTTCTCCAAAAGATACTTGGCAGTATTGTGCGATACTGTATGTATCACGCATACTTAATGCTCACTTTCCAAATGACCCTCTCCTATTGCTGGGCAGAAGAAAGAGCTTTTAACAGAAATGATAAATATATTACCAATTCAATTACTGCTTTAGTATATTGCACTCATTAAAGATTGTTTGAAGAGTAACATAGATTGTGCAAAAATTACTTAATTTCCTGCATCATTTTAAAAGTAATTATTTACCTCAAAATTAATATTGGCTGAAAGATCTTACCCTCCCACTGAAGACTTCTGGAAAACTATAGTGGTGATTTTTTTACAGGGTCCAGAGGCATAAAAGAAAATAATTAAGATCAGGATAATGCTTAATAAGCATTCACAGAATGTGCCACTATAGTTTCACCCAAAGAGGCAATAATATGCCACATGCTCCACAATGTATTTCAAAACACACGGACTTCAGTCAAGTTTAAATACGTTCGAGGGAGTCCGGAGGAAGATGGCGGAAGAGTAAGACGCGGAGATCACCTTCCTCCCCACAGATACATCAGAAATTCATCTACACGTGGAACAACTCCTACAGAACACCTACTGAAAGCTGACAGAAGACCTCAGACCCCCCAAAAGGCAAGAAACTCCCCACATACCTGGGTGGGGCAAAAGAAAAAAGAATAAACAGAGACAAAAGGATAGGGACAGGACCTGCACCAGTGGGAGGGAGCCGTGAAGGAGGAAAGGTTTCCACACACTAGAAGCCCCTTCGCGGGCGGAGACTGCGGGTGGCGGAGGGGGAAAGCTTCGGAGTAGCGGAGGAGAGCACAGCAACAGGGGTGTGGAGGGCAAAGCGGAGAGATTCCCGCACAGAGGATCGGTGCCCTCAGGCACTCACCAGCCCGAGAGGCTTGTCTGCTCACCCGCCCGGGCGGGCGGGGCTGGGAGCTGAGGCTCGGGTATCGGGTTTCGGTCAGAGCGCAGGGAGAGGACTGGGGCTGGCGGCAGGAAGAGAGCCTGAAGGGGTTGGTGCGCCGCGGCTGGCCCGGAGGGAGTCCGGGGAAAAAGTCTGGAGCTGCCGAAGAGGCAAGAGACTTTTTCTTCCCTTTTGTTTCCTGGTGCGCGAGGAGAGGGCATTAAGAGCGCTGCTTAAAGAAGCTACAGAGACGGGCGCGAGCCGCGGCTGAAGGCGCGGACCCCGGAGACGGGTGTGGGACGCTGGGGCTGCTGCTGCCGCCGCCACAAGGCCTGTGTGCGAGCGCTGGTCACTGTCCACCCCACCTTCCGGGGAGCCTGTGCACCCCGACACTGCCGGGTCCCGGGACCCAGGGACGGCTTCCCCGGGAAAGCGCACGGAGCGCCTCGGGCTGCCGCCGCAGGCCCGCCCCGCACTGCGTGCCCCTCCCTCTCCTCGGCCTGAGTGAGCCAGAGCCCCCTAATCAGCGGCTCCTTTAAACCCGTCCTGCCTGAGCGAAGAACGGACGCCCTCCGGCGACCTATGCGCAGAGGCGGGGCCCGGTCCAAGGCTGAGACCCGGGAGCTGTGAGAGCAGAGGAGAGACAGGGAAATCTCTCTGTGCAGCCTTGGAGGCAGCGGATTAAAGCTCCACGGTCCGCTTGATGTGCCCTGCGTCTGTGGAGTGCATGAATGGACAGCGAATCATCCCAAATTGAGGAGGTGGACTTTGAGGACAAGATTTAAGATTTTTTCCCTTTTTCCTCTTTTTACAACGAATAATCCCAAATTAAGGTGGACTTTGAGAGCAAGATTTCAGACTTTTTCCCCTTTTCCTCTTTTTACAACGAATTATCCCAAATTGAGGAGGTGGATTTTGAGAGCAAGATTTTCGATTTTTTCCCCTGCTCTCTTTTTGTGAATGTGTATGTGTATGCTTTTGTGTGAGATTTTCTTTGCTTCCACCATAGGTCCCAGGGTTCTATCCATCCATTTTTTTTTCCAATAATTACTTTTTTATTTTTAATAACGCTACTATATTTTATACTTTA
This sequence comes from Mesoplodon bidens, assembly GCF_964165515.1. NCBI lineage: Eukaryota > Metazoa > Chordata > Mammalia > Artiodactyla > Ziphiidae > Mesoplodon > Mesoplodon bidens. The sequence continues at coordinate 192,321,646 of NC_138176.1, forward strand.
TTCTATTTTACTTTATCTTCTTTCTTTCTTTCCTTCCTCCCTCCCTCCCTCCCTTCTTCCTTTCACTCTTTCTTTTTCTTTCCTTCCTCCTTCCCTCCCTCCTTGCATTCTTTCTTTCTTCCTTCCTTCCTTTCTTCCGTCCTTCCTTTCTTTCTCTCTCTCTTTCTTTCGTCTACTACTTCTTTCTTTCTACTTTTTCTCCCTTTTATTCTGAGCCGGGTAGATGAAAGGCTCTTGGTGCTGCAGCCAGGAGTCAGCGCTGTGCCTCTGAAGTGGGAGAGCCAACTTCAGGACATGGTTCCACAAGAGACCTCCCAGCTCCACATAATATCAAGTGGCGAAAATCTCCCAGAGATCTCCATCTCAACACCAGCACCCAGCTTCACTCAACGACCAGCAAGCTACAGTGCTGGACACCCTATGCCAAACAACTAGGAAGACAGGAACACAACGCCACCCATTAGCAGAGAGGCGGCCTAAAATCATAAAAAGTCCACAGACACCCCAAAACACACCACCAGACGTGGACCTGAGCAGCAGAAAGACAAGATCCAGCCTCATCCACCAGAACACAGGCACTAGTCCCCTCCACCAGGAAGCCTACACAACCCACTAAACCAACCTTAGCCACTGGGGACAGACACCAAAAACAACAGGAAATACGAACCTGCAGCCTGCAAAAAGGAGACCCCAAACACAGTAAGATAAGCAAAATGAGAAGACAGAAAAACACACAGCAGGAGAAGGAGCAAGATAAAAACCTACCAGACCTAACAAATGAAGAGGTAATAGGCAGTCTACCTGAAAAAGAATTCAGAATAATGATACTAAAGATGATCCAAGATTCTATTTCCCAGATCCAAAATCTTGGAAATAGAATAGACAAAATGCAAGAAACAGTTAACAAAGACCTAGAAGAACTAAAGATGAATCAAGCATCAATTAAAAACACAATAAATGAAATGAAAAATACTCTAGATGGGATCAATAGCAGAATAACTGAGGCAGAAGAACGGATAAGTGAGGTGGAAGATAAAATAGTGGAAACAACTGATGCAGAGCAAAATAAAGAAAAAAAGAATGAAAAGAACAGAGGACAGTCTCAGAGACCTCTGGGACAACATTAAACGCACCAACATTCGAATTATAGGGGTTCCAGAAGAAGAGAAAAAGAAAGGGACTGAGAAAATATTTGAAGAGATTATAGATGAAAACTTCCCTAATATAGGAAAGGAAATAGTTAATCAAGTCCAGGAGGCACAGGGAGTCCCATACAGAATAAATCCAAGGAGAAATACGCCAAGACACATATTAATCAAACTGTCAAAAATTAAACACAAAGAAATCATATTAAAAGCAGCAAGGGAAAAACAACAAATAACACACAAGGGAATCCCCATCAGGTTAACAGCTGATCTCTCAGCAGAAACTCTACAAGCCAGAAGGGAGTGGAAGGACATAATTAAAGTGATGAAGGACAGAAACCTGCAACCAAGATTACTCTACCCAGCAAGGATCTCATTCAGATTTGATGGAGAAATTAAAACCTTTACAGACAAGCAAAAGCTGAGAGAGTTCAGCACCACCAAACCAGCTTTACAACAAATGCTAAAGGAACTTCTCTAGGCAAGAAACACAACAGAAGGAAAATACCTACAATAATGAACCCAAAACAATTAAGGAAATGGGAATAGGAACATACATATCGATAATTACCTTAAATGTAAATGGACTAAATGCTCCCACCAAAAGACACAGATTGGCTGAATGGATACAAAAACAAGACCCATATATATGCTGTCTACAAGAGACCCACTTCAGACCTAGAGACACATACAGATTGAAAGTAAGAGGATGGAAAAAGATATTCCATGCAAATGGAAATCAAAAGAAAGCTGGAGTAGCAATTCTTATATCAGACAAAATAGACTTTAAAATAAAGACTATTAAAAGAGACAAAGAAGGACACTACATAATGATCAAGGGATCGATCCAAGAAGAACATATAACAATTGTAAATATTTATGCACCCAACATAGGAGCACATCAATACAGAAGGCAAATACTAACAGCCATAAAAGGAGAAATCAACAGTAACACAATCATAGTAGGGGGCTTTAACACCCCACTTTCACCAATGGACAGATCATCCAAAATGAAAATGAATAAGGAAACACAAGCTTTAAATGATACATTAAACAAGATGGACTTAATTGATATTTATAGGACATTCCACCCAAAAACAACAGAATACACATTTTTCTCAAGTGCTCATGGAATATTCTCCAGGATAGATCATATCTTGGGTCACAAATCAAGCCTTGATAAATTTAAGAAAATTGAAATTGTATCAAGTATCTTTTCCGACCACAATGCTATGAGACGACATCAATTACAGGAAAAGATCTGTAAAAAATACAAACACATGGAGGCTAAACAATACACTACTCAATAACGAAGTGATCACTGAAGAAATCAAAGAGGAAATAAAAAAATACCTAGAAACAAATGAGAATGGAGACACGACGACCCAAAACCTATGGGACGCAGCAAAAGCAGTTCTAAGGGGGAAGTTTATAGCAATACAATCCCACCTTAAGAAACAGGAAACATCTCGAGTAAACAACATGACCCTGCACCTAAAGCAATTAGAGAAAGAAGAACAAAAATCCCCCAAAGTTAGCAGAAGGAGAGAAATCACAAAGATCAGATCAGAAATAAATGAAAAAGAAATGAAGGAAACGATAGCAAAGATGAATAAAACTAAAAGCTGGTTCTTTGAGAAGATAAACAAAATTGACAAACCATTAGCCAGACTCATCAAGAAAAAAAGGGAGAAGACTCAAATCACTAGAATTAGAAATGAAAAAGGAGAAGTAACAACTGACACTGCAGAAATACAAAAGATCATGAGAGATTACTACAAGAAACTCTATGCCAATAAAATGGACAACCTGGAAGAAATGGACAAATTCTTAGAAATGCACAACCTACCAAGACTGAATCAGGAAGAAATAGAAAATATGAATAGACCAATCACAAGCACTGAAATTGAAACTGTGATTAAAAATCTCCCAACAAACAAAAGCCCAGGACCAGATGGCTTCACAGGCGAATTCTATCAAACATTTAGAGAAGAGCTAACACCTACCCTTCTCAAACTCTTCCAAAATATAGCAGAAGGAGGAGCACTCCCAAACTCATTCTACGAGGCCTCCATCACCTTGATACCAAAACCAGGCAAGGATGTCACAAAGAAAGAAAACTACAGGTCAATATCACTGATGAACATAGATGCAAAAATCCTCAACAAAATACTAGCTAACAGAATCCAAGAGCACATTTAAAGGATCATACACCATGATCAAGTGGGGTTTATTCCAGGAATGCAAGGATTCTTCAATATATGCAAATCAATCAATGTGATACACCATATTAATAAATTGAAGAAGAAAAACCATATGATCATCTCAATAGATGCAGAGAAAGCTTTCGACAAAATTCAACACCCATTTATGATAAAAACCCTGCAGAAAGTAGGCATAGAGGGAACTTTCCTCAACATAATAAAGGTCATATATGACAAAGCCACAGCCAACATCATCCTCTATGGTGAAAAACTGAAACCATTTCCACTAAGATCAGGAACAAGACAAGGTTGCCCACTCTCACCACTCTTATTCAACATAGTTTTGGAATTTTTAGCAACAGCAATCAGAGAAGAAAAGGAAATAAAAGAAATCCAAATTGGAAAAGAAGTAACACTGTCACTGTTTACAGATGACATGATACTATACATAGAGAATCCTAAAGATGCTACCAGAAAACTACTAGCGCTAATCAATGAATTTAGTAAAGTAGCAGGATACAAAATTAATGCACAGAAATCTCTGGCATTCCTGTACACTAATGATGAAAAATCTGAAAGTGAAATCAAGAAAACACTCCCATTTACCATTGCAACAAAAAGAATAAAATATCTAGGAATAAACCTACCTAAGGAGACAAAAGACCTCTATGCAGAAAATTATAAGACACTGATGAAAGAAATTAAAGATGATAGAAATAGATGGAGAGATATACCATGCTCCTGGATTGGAAGAATCAGTATTGTGAAAATGACTCTACTACCCAAAGCAATCTACAGATTCAATGCAATCCCTATCAAACTACCACTGGCATTTTTCACAGAACTAGAACAAAAAATTTCAAAATTTGTTTGGAAAAACAAAAGACCCTGAATAGCCAAAGCAATCTTGAGAACGAAAAACGGAGCTGGAGGAATCAGGTTCCCTGACTTCAGACTATACTACAAAGCTACAGTAATCAAGACAGTGTGGTACTGGCACAAAAACAGAAAGATAGATCAATGGAACAGGATAGAAAGCCCAGAGATAAACCCACGCACATATGGTCAACTTATCTTTGATAAAGGAGGCAGGAATGTACAGTAGAGAAAGGACAGCCTCTTCAATAAGTGGTGCTGGGAAAACTGGACAGGGACATGTAAAAGTATGAGATTAGATCATTCCCTAACACCATACACAAAAATAAGCTCAAAATGGATTAAAGACCTAAATGTAAGGCCAGAAACTATCAAACTCTTAGAGGAAAACAGAGGCAGAACACTCTATGACATAAATCACAGGAAGATCCTTTTGGACCCACCTCCTAGAGAAATGGAAATAAAAACAAAAATAAACAAATGGGACCTAATGAAACTGAAAAGCTTTTGCACAGCAAAGGAGACCATAAACAAGACCAAAAGACAACGGTCAGAATGGGAGAAAATATTTGCAAATGAAGCAACTGACCAAGGATTAATCTCCAAAATTTATAAGCAGCTCATGCAGCTCAATAGCAAAAAATCAAACAACCCAATCCAAAAATGGGCAGAAGACTTAAATAGGCATTTCTCCAAGAAGATATACAGACTGCCAACAAACACATGAAAGAATGCTCAACATCATTATTCATTAGAGAAATGCAAATCAAAACTACAATGAGATATCATCTCACACCAGTCAGAATGGCCATTATCAAGAAATCTAGAAACAATAAATGCTGGAGAGGGTGTGGAGAAAAGGGAACACTCTTGCACTGCTGGTGGGAATGTGAATTGGTACAGCCGCTATGGAGAACAGTATGGATGTTCCTTAAAAAACTAAAACCATATGACCCAGCAATCCCACTACTAGGCATAAACCCTGAGAAAACCATAATTGAAAAAGAGACATGTACCAAAATGTTCATTGCAGCTCTATTCACAATAGCCCAGAGATGGAAACAACCTAAGTGTCCATCATCAGATGAATGGATAAAGAAGATGTGGCACATATATACAATGGAATATTACTCAGCCATAAAAAGAAACGAAACTGAGCTATTTATAATGAGGTGGATAGACCTAGAGTCTGTCATACAGAGTGAAGTAAGTCAGAAAGAGAAAGACAAATACTGTATGCTAACACATATATATGGAATTTAAGAAAAAAAATGTCATGAAGAACCTACGGGTAAAACATGAATAAAGGCACAGACCTACTGAGAATGGACTTGTGGATATGGGGAGGGGGAAGGGTAAGCTGTGACAAAACGAAAGAGAGGCATGGACATATATACAGTACCAAACGTAAGGTAGATAGATAGTGGGAAGCAGCCGCATAGCACAGGGAGCTCAGCTCGGTGCTTTGTGACCGCCTGGAGGGGTGGGATAGGGAGGGTGGGAGGGAGGGAGACGCAAGAGGGAAGGGATGTGGGAACAGATGTATATGTATGACTGATTCACTTTGTTATAAAGCAGAAACTAATAAAAAAATTTAAAATTAAAAATTAAAAATTAAAAATTAAAAAATAATAATAAAAGTTTAAATAGGTTCATTTAAAAAAAAATTTTAAATTCATACTTTCATCTGCATAGTATTTCTTTCCCTTAATGAAAGCACTTAAGTAACACACTTGTACTAATATTTACAAGATGGATTTACAAGATGGATTGACAAGGTGTAACACCTTTGTGAAAAGCTTTTGCATAGTTATTTGAATATCATCACTATGACAAATTGAAATCCTTTTGGCAGCAAGGTCTTTTTTTTCTTTTTCTTTTTCTTTTTTCCTTTTTTGGCAGCACCACATGGCTTGTGGGATCTTATTTCCCCAACTAGAGATTGAACCTGGGCCCTGGCAATGAAAGCACCAAGGCCTAACCACTGGACCACCAGGGAATTCTCAGGAGCAAACTCTTTTGAAACAGATAAAGATATTCCTAGCTATGACTTGTGAATGAAGCCAGCACAAGAGTTTTGGTTTGGCCGGAGATTAATGAGACTGGTTTGGTTTGTGGGTTTTATGTTTGTTTGTTTTCTGTGAACTGTAAGCAACCTAAAAGGAGAGTATGGGAAAATGTTTTGTGCAATAGAAGCATGACTGAAATGTGACATTTTTCGATTCATGAAACCAACTTTCATTACATGCCTACTGCAGGCCAAACATTGCTCTAGGTGCTGGGATCCCAAAGGCACCAGTCACGTTCTCAAAGTTCTTAAGGTCTACAATCAATAAATTTTGATTTTTTTCAGGTTGGTATTCAAACTTAATCATAGGTATGTCCAGCCTATTAACACTTACTCATGAAACTATAGACGTCAGGCAAGAGACAGTTCAGGTACTGTTCTTGTTCAGCAAGAATGTGAATGAGTGAGTCTTTGGGAGGGTGAGGACAAAGGGAGGAAGGCACCTGCAGCATCAGTCAACAGTCTGTCAAGAGACTGTGTCTTCTCAGCTACCTGAACCCCTTAGAAAAAATACACCTCATAAGAATTTGTTCAACTACTTGGCCACAAAATAATTGATTAAAGTGATATATAATCTTAAAAAATTTTCTAGCAAAATGCATTTCACATACTTTTTCCTGTTTGATCCTCTGAGATAAGGAGGGTATGTTATTATGTTTATTTTCTAGATAAATAAACTGAAGTTTAGAGAGGTTAACCACACAGAGGTGACAACTCTGGGACTAGTCAGGAGTAAGAAACATTAATAAATAAAAACAATGGGGACTAGATGCAAATTTGTCTGAAGTTTGGATTGTCAATAAATCTTTTAAAAATTCCAACAAATTTATATTTTTATTTCTTCCATTCGGTAGCTAAGACTGTTATTTACCTGCCATAATTAAATCAGCCAAAACTTGCTGCAGTCAATATTTCTGATGAACTTAAGATACTCGTTGGGCAGTAATCAGTTTAACTTCACTAAGTAAAACTGCTTGGGCATAACAACAACAAAAAATACTGATCAACTTTGCGGCCATCTGACTTTTTCTGCCATCAAAGTAAATTAAGATATTTACTGTTGAAGTAAGGAGGGTGTTTAAGTTCTTGAATCATCCAGAGATGCTATGTATATAGGAGTAAAAAATGCTGGGTTTTGCTTGGGATTGACATATACACACTAATATGTATAAAATAGATAACTAATAAGAACCTGCTGTATAAAAAATAAATTTAATTTAATTTAAAATTTTAAACAAACAAACAAACAAAAAAAATGCTGGGTTTTTCTTTCGGCTGAGCCGCGCAGCTTGCGGGATGTTCCCCAGCCCGGAATTGAACCCAAGCCCTCGGTAGTGAAAGCATGGAGTCCCAACCACTGGACCACCAGGGAATTCCCAAAAATGCTGTTGATAATATATCAAATCTCCATTTTAAGTACTCTGCTGTGCACATCATCACTGAATTGTACAGCAGTGAATATACTGTAATTGATGCAATGAATAAGTGCAGTAAATTAAAATAAAGAAAATAATCCTTTTACCTCTGATTTTTCTTGATTTTGCTCTTTAATCTGTCAGAATAAAGGCAGGTCACTTATTTCTCCATAAAGGACACATGGCTGCATTATAAAATGAACAAACAGAAAGAGCGTGAACATAGATACACAAAGAGTGTGGTTTACAGTATGGAATGTAGAACATTGAAAAGAACATGAGACTTACAGTCAAATCCTGGACTCTAGACCGTCCTTCCACCACTTGCTGTGTGACCTTGATCAAATCATCTCTCAGTCTTAGTTCCCCTTTGGGGAAAAATAAAATGTGAATAATAATAGCATCCTGCTAGCTCACAGGCATAAGAAAGTGATAGCACTTTGTAAACGATGCAAAGGAATGTACACATGAGGTATCAATTTTAAGGTACTATTATTATTATTTTCATGATCACAGGGGATTTTTTTTTAAAGTAGGTTTTTAAATGCCTGAGAAAATGGGGCAGTCACAGAACCATGACTTTAAACAAACTTTATTTGGGCGCATGACTGACTGGCAATCGTGTGCAATCATTTTAGCTGTCACAGGCCCAGAGAAATGTGGGAGAGCTCTTCCATGAAATGTTTATATTTCATAAACAAAATGATGTGCTTAACAGTCAGAGCGATGGGAGGGTTCCGGCTAATGCATTTTCCAATGTGTGAGGCAGATTATTAATGCGCTCCAGTAGCTGTTAATTTCAGTTTGCCGGAATGATTTATGGGGAGGTAAAGGAGAGAGACATAATCTAATTGAGATCAGAATCACTGTTCTAGCAGCAAAGCAGCAGCATGGGCCCTAGGCATGGCAGAATGATTAATACCTAATAAGCAAATAATCCGTTAAATTATTATAAACATTACTTTTGACAACTCTTTTGTTGGCAAATGAAAGAGAAAAGAAACAAAAGATAGAAAAACATCACTTTCCCTAATAATAGTATAAAGGCAGATTTTGTCAGAGCAAGGGTGATGGATATCATGATGGGCTTGAGCATTATGATCAATTTTAAGTTGACTGGGGAGGCACTTTTACCATAATACAAACAATAATTGAATGCCTGGAGCAAGATCACTGTTAAGAAACAAAAATAAATAACACCAGTTCTCAAAGTGTGGCTCTTCTTACCACACCTTATCCTTAGCCCTCTAGTAAGTATGCCAGTCCCTTGTCACCATGAAGGTAATCAGCTGCACCTGAAAATGAAAGGCTAAAGAGCCCCTCTCACAACAGCTCCTTTAAGTTTCTTCTTTTTTTATCTTAATTTTAAAAAAATTTTAATGTACTTAATGTAAAATTTACTATTCCAACCATTTTTAAGTATGCAGTTCAGTGGCATTAAGTATATTCATGTTGTTGTGCACCATCACCACCATCCATGTCCAGAGCTTTTTCATCTTCCCAGACTGAAACTGTACCCACTGAACAACTCCCCATTACCCCCTCCCCTCAACCCCTGGAAACCACCAGTTCACTTCCTGTCTCTATGAATTTGATTCCTCTAGGGAACTCATATAAGTGGAATCATACAGTATTTTTCCTTTTTACTTAGCATAATGTCTTCAAGGTTCATCCACATTGTAACACTATCAGAATTTCCTTCCTTTTTAAGGTTGAATAATATTCCACTGTATGTATATATCACATTTTGTTTATTCATTCATCTGTCTATTGATGAACAGTTGGGTTACCTCTACCTTATGGCTACTGTGAGTAATGCTGCCATGAAGATGTGTATATACAAATATCTATTCAAATCCCTGCTTTCAGTTCATTTGTGCAGCTTTAATCGGGGTATAATTGACCAAACTGTAAGATATTTAAAGTATACAACCTGATGATTTGATATACAAATACATTGTGAAAGGTTTCCCCTCGTGAATTAATTAACAAATCCATCACTTCATGTATGTGCCTTTTTTCTTTTTGGTGAGAACATTTAAGTTCTACTCTCTTTGCAAATTTCAATTATCCAATACAGCTCTATTAACTACAGTCACCATGTTATACATTAGATCCTCAGTCTTTATTCATATTATAACTAAAAGTTTGTACCCTTTTACTAACCTATTTATTGTGAATAATGCTGCAATGAGCATGGGAGTACAGATATCTCTTCAAGATAATAATTTCATTTCCTTTGGATATATACCAAGAAGTTGGATTGTGGATCTTATGGTAGTTCTATTTTTAATTTCTTGAGGAAACTCCATACTCTTCTCATAGTGACTGTATTAGTTTACATTCCCACCAATAGTGCACAAGGATTTCTTTCTCCATATCCTTGCCACCATTTGTTATCTCTTGTATTCTGATAATAGCCATCCTAACAGGTGTGAGGTGATATTGTGGTTTTCATTTGTACTTCCCTGATGATTAGTGATGTTGAACACCTTTTTGTGTTCCTGTTGGCCATGTGTATTTTTCTTTGGAAAATGCTTATTTGGGTGCTTTGCCCATTTTTTAATTGGCTTATTTGGTTTTTGCTACTGATTTGTATGAGTTCCTTGTATATTTTGGATATTAACTCCTTATTGGATATGTAGTTTACAAATATTTTCTCCCATTCCATAGGATGCCTTTTAATTTTGTTGATGGTTTCCTTTGCTGCACATAAGCTTTTTAGTTTGATGTAGTCCCACGTGTTTATTTTTACTTTTGTTGCCTTTGCTTTTGATAACAAATGCAAAAAATAATTTCCAAGACCAATGTCAAAGAGCTTACCACCTATGTTCTTCTCTTCTAGGAGTTTTATGGTTTCAGGTCTTATGCTCAAGCCTTTAATCTATCTTGAGTCAATTTAGAGGTATGGTATAAGTTAGTGGTCCAATTTCATTATTTTATATGTGGCTTTCCAGATTTCCCAACACCATTTATTGAAGACACTATCCTTTCCTCATTGTATGTTCTTGGCTCTTTTGTTGTTAACCCATATATACATGGGTTTATTTCTGGGCTCTTTATTCTGTTCCATTGAGCTCTGTGCCTATTTTTATGCCAGTACCATATAGTTTTGATTACTATAGCTTTGTAATGTAGTTTGAAATCAGGAAGTGTGATACCTCCAGCTTTGCTCTTTCTCAAAATTGCTTTGGCTATTCCAGGTCTTTTGTAGTCCTATACAAATTTTAGGATTGTTTTTTCTATTTCTATAAAAAATGCCATTGGAGTTTTGGTAAGGTTTGTATTGAATCTGTAGATCACTTTAGGTAGTATAGATATTTCAACAATATTATTTCTTCCAATCTGGGAGCATAGAATATTTTTCCATTTATTTATGTCTTCTTAATTTTCTTCGTCAATGTCTTATAGATTTCAATGTACAGATCTTTCATCTCCTTAGATAAATTCTATGCTTTCAAGTCCTTTGAGTATATAGCCAGAAGTGGAATGGCTAGATCATATGACAATTCCATTTTTAATTTTTTGAGGAATTGCCACACAGTTTTCCATAGCAACTGCATCATTGTACATTCCTACCAGCAAAGCACAAGTGTTCCAATTTCTCCACATCATCAACACTTATGTTCTAGTTTTTTGTTTTTTTGTTTTTTTTGTTAATAATGGCCATCCTAATGAGTGTAAAGGAGTTTCTTCTTAGACTGAGTTGTCTAATCTGGCTTTGACTCTCCAAGGGACCAAAAAAAAATGTTATTTTTGTCTTGGGCCTACTCAGGGACTTTTGTTTTGTGTGTAGTTCAACATATATTGGCATCTACCTCATGAAAATTGCAGACCCCACTGGGTATGCATCACCCAGCTAAGGAAGCAAAAACACACTGAAATTAGTAAAGACAGGGAAAGGGGTCCCTGGAGGGCTCAGCAGACAGTGTGTGCAGTTGAGCAGGTGATGCACATACAGCCTCTTTTACTGCAACCCAGAAATCCCAAAGCTATTATCTGAGAAGAACTCTCATGCACCTCTCAAGTCTTTCTTCATCTTCCTCTACTTCCTATTTAACAATTCCCTCTGCACCTCCATGTTGCCAAGATTAATCATGGCTGTTTGAAGTACCATACCATTGCCCACTCCATCTCCTGCTCTATCGCCTGCTCCTGACCACAAATCTAAATCAATTAGTTCCTCATTATATGAGTGTAAAATGTCTAAAGTCTGATAAGAGCAACTTAACCACTCAGGGACTTGGTGGGTCTAACTTCTTGTCTCCCACTCCATTACTGACATTCTCTAGGGCATGGACTAAGTTATATCCCTTCTTTTTGCCTCAATTTCTTCTTTCACAAAGTCTGGGCAACAGAATTAAGTCACTGATTAGGTTAATATCTAATCTGGAGACTGTAGCCTGCTTTGAGATTTTAAGATGTCTCTAATTAACATTATAATTAGCATTAAAGCTAATTGTTAATAATCTAAGAATTGATTAGCCCAGGGGAAACATTAATAGATATAGGATAATGAAAGATCTAGCAAAGAAAGGGCAACTAAATATTTGGGACCTGGTTTTACATATAATGTACCAATCCCTTCCCAATCATCATAAAGTCACCATAGAATGTCTTATTAAGTTTTGTTTATGGTTCCCTTTGCTGTGCAAAAGCTTTTGAGTTTAATTAGGTCCCATTTGTTTACTTTTGTTTTTATTTCCATTACTCTGGGAGATGGATCAAAAAATATTGCTGTGATTTATGTCATAACTGAATCACTTTGCTGTGCACCTGAAACTAACACAATATTGTTAATCAACTATACGCCAATATAAAATTAGAAAAATTTTTAAAGGAATGTCTTATTAAGTAATACTGCCACAAGAGCTGTATGAAATTATTTACCATCTTTTTGATTTTCAAAGAGTTTATTATATCTAAACTCAAACTGTAGAGAAATAATATCTACCTTTCTAATGAGAGAGTTAAATTGGCAATGAAAGAACTTCTAAGCATTCCTAAAATCTTACTCTGGTATACACTTTAGAGACATTCCCAGAATACTATGATAGTATAATTCAACTTTTCTTTCTGGAATTCATCATTTAAGATGTGCCTCTATCAAGAATGACAGAAGAGGGTGTGTCTCTCTTCTTTGCACTCAAATTCCACATTACATGAGTGAAAATGGTTTTAATTCTTTCAAAGAGTAGTCATCTTAAGAAATTTGTTCAAAACCCTCTAGGTGTACACAGGAAGCCAGCCCAAAAGATAACCAAATTTCAAGGCAATCCCTCCATTCCCACTTAGCATGGGCAATTCCCATTCCTCACCATCCTTGAATAATCTAGAGAGACATTTCTTCTTCACGATCACTAAAGGATTCAAGTTGGAAATAATATCCAGAAATGCCCAGTCCCAACCTTGATACTGTGCCTCTTGATTCTTGGGAAGGATATCCCATTTAAAGGTCATGGACTGGCTCCCATAAAATTTTAAGGGTACCTATTTTGTAAAAGCTTAGAAGCATCTTACATGAGAAAGATCTCGCCCAAGGTATCTAAAGAACCTTCTAAATATCAGAGCTTGAAACTGCTGTTCAGATACAGAAAGTAGAGATTAGAGAGCTTACAAAGCTTATTAGTGACAGAGTCAGGACTAAAAACAAGAGCTCCTGAGTCTTTATCCACAAACCTTTCCATTCTTCCATGCTGCTTTCTCACTAATTCCAGCTAAGCATCACTGATTATTGCTTTTAGCTGCCCATTCAACAAATTTAACTGATGGATAAAACACATTGGATCTCATTCATTCATTCAATCATTGAGCACTAACCACATACCATAGACTTTGCTAAGCATTAGGGTCAGCCCCATGAGTATGCAAACCTGCCCTCACATGCTTATACTCCAGGAGGGGAGAAAGGAATTAGGCAAGTAAACAAAATTTTAAAATATTATTACACACCCTGATAATTGCTATGAGGGAAATAGGGTGATGAAACAGTCATAGGGAAGGCCAATTTACATTGGGTGATCAGAAAAAAACATCTCTGAGTAGGAGTCATTTGAGCTGAAAGTGAAATATGAAGATAAGTTAACACACAAAGAGCTGGAGAAGAGCACGCAGGTTGAGGCAACAGCAAGCAGGAAAGCCTCACAGCACAAGAGGGCTTACTGGGTTAGAGGATCAGAAAAGAGGCTGGTTGGCTGGGGTGCAGAAAAAGGGATAAAATGGGGTTACAGAGCATCCGGGACCTTGTAGGCCATTTTAAGGGGGCTGGTTTTATTTGAAGAGCGATGAGAAATTTTTGAAGGTTTAGGCTGGAACGTGATGTGACCTGCTTTATGTTCTTAAAAGATCACTCACAGCAACAGTTGGGTAGAGAACGGATTGTAAGGGAGTGGGTATGGAATCAGGAAGACAAGACAAGGCTACAGTGATGCCTGGGTGAGAAATAACAACATTCTGACTATCATGATGGCAGTACAGTAAAAGGAAGTAGATGGATTGCAGATATGTTTCGGAAGTAGAACTGGTAAGAGTTGGTGATCTATAACATGAGTGCGGGAAATAGACTAAGTGTGATTCTTAGTTGCTGTCATGAGATAGTGACGGTGCTATCTACCAAGGTGAAGAATTTTGCTGTCACTTTGCTAAGTTACCTCACGGTGAAGACCTCAGGAATGTATTGCTCTGTAAAGCCAGGGGCATAACTAGATATTAGAAACATTTATGATACCTCCAAGAAGAACCCTTAAAGAGGTTCATCCATCTCTCCATTTGTTAAGCATAATCTCCCATCAATACTAAAAAGAATGGAGGAACATGTCCCTGCATTAATCACAGAACATTGATTACAATCAGCTCACTTTGGCAACTCCACACTCCTTCACTCCAGAGCTCTCCAAATGCCTGCTAAGTAGCTAGTGATTCACTTGCTAAAATATTGAGGGAGCTTGTAATCAGTTATAGATGCACTAGAAAGACTAAGTGGGAGAAAGAATTCTGGAGAAGGTATGCACTTTTGAACATCATCATATAACATGCTATCAACATTTTAACCTTTTGAACAAAACATCCATACTTTCCTATTTCAGAGTTGCACACCTAATGAAAATTTGCTCTTTACCTCCACATAAACCAAATATGCCTAAGCTCTAAGAAGTGTCTTGTGGTACTTCTGAGAGCAAAACCTATATACATTACAATAAAAAAACATATTTGGTATTTGCTCAGCACCATATGTTTTACAAAGCACTCTTACATACATGAGTCTAAACCATCTGGCAACACTGGTTAAGTCAACAGGACAAATATTAGCATGCTTTATTTTCAGCTGAAGAAATTATGGAGAAAAAACTTTTAATTCAGTTTAAAATATTTAATCTCTTTGATGTAGTAATTCCACAATCTACCCTAAAGAAATAACTAGAAATGGCAGAGATCTCATCATATTACTGCTTCATCATATTACTCAGGGCTGAGGTGTTACCAAAAGGTAACTATGGCAATGCAGAGGAAACTACCCACAATCCCTTTCAGAGAAAATTTGTTCCTCCAGTCTGTCGGCTGGCTCAAGCACCTTTCATGTATTGTCCCTTATGCCATTGCCTACCAAGACCTTTTGGACCTAACCTTATAAGGCTTTTCAGTCAATTCAAAGGAAACTTCTTCTTTGGTCTAACTGTTTAACCATTCCCAGATAACTCTAGGGGTTTCCTCAGCATGAAGAACTCCTGAATTTGTATCATCCATTCTCACCTTTCTGCCAATCTATGACCAACAGGGTAGAATAGTTATACTGAATACAAAAAGCTGTTGTCCATAAGCCTATTTTTCAAAACAATTACTGTGCTCTGCTTTGAAGATAATATATGATACAGATTTATTACAGATTAGGCAACTTCCTTTATAAGAAGACAAACAGGATTATGTTTTATTCACTCCCTCATTCATTCATTCATTCATGCATGCAATGAATATTCGTCCAAGTCTACTCTTGGGCAGGTATGTGCTGTGGCTACAGAAGTGAACAAAACAAAGTTGCTATCTTCATGTATCTTATGTTTAGTGGGACAATGAGTAAGAAAATCAATTCATTAAATCATTTCTAATAGTGATCAGCGATAATGAAAAATAAATCAGGGATGAAAGATTCAGAGTTACGGGAGATGAGGAGAGCAATTTTAGATAAGTGGGCAGGGAGATCTCCCAACAGGAACCCAAATGATGTGAAAGAATGAGCTGTGGGAAGATTTGAAGAGGACTAACATCACTGCTTTTGAAACTCTGATCTCCTGAACTCTGAACCCTACAAATATGAATAGCCTTTCCAATTTAGTTGATTTCCCTCAACTGAATCTCTTACTTGTATACTTAATCCACTATAGCTCCATTCACTCTTTTGGGACCAATTGCTTGCCCTCTGGTTTATGACAGCTAGGAGGCCTTCCTGCCTAGCTCATCCTCCTAAGATATCTTGACACCTATGTCCCAGCAAAGAGGAAATTTTTCCTGCCTTTCAACTAACAAATGAAGATAAAGACAACAAAAATGAATGTGAAGAGATAGCTGATGATAGATTTTTTCAGGGGGGAAGGTTGAAAAAGTTTACTTTGTGAAAAGTTAGGAGGAATAATAACTATGAGATCTACAACAACAAAAAAGAAAGATGTTGGCAAAGAAGATCACTGTGTAACTCCTGGAGTACCAGCAAAACTAGAGAAAACACAGAGAAAAATAAAGCATTCTTTTTTGTTTAGGCCACCTATAGCTGTATCAAGTCCACTGTTCAGATTGTAGGTCTTTCCCAATTTCAGTACAGATGGAATAGAAAATATAATTAAAAACTAAACCTTGATTTTTGTTCCTGGGTAATATCTAAAATCAGTTTATATGACAGAATACCAATATCCAGCTCTCACTAGGAAACTGAGTAGCCAGCCTTTTCCCCCTGAGACATACAAATATGCCTGAATTTCTGAAAGTAAGCTTCCAAAGGGGGAAACAGAAGTGACCTAATCCCCCAGATAGTGGACCAAAGGGTGAATAGTCAAACTTCAACTTTGGATTCATATTCCTTCACACAAATATTTTACATTAATGCGTATCCAAGAATGAACAATAAACTCTGGAAATAGGAACAGCAGTCCTAGTTTCAAACTTGTAAAGTTATTCTCACCATTTACACAACTGTCAAGGAACACCTCAGAAGGAGTCGTGGGTACTGTGATCAGGAAATTATAAGACTTCAAAACCTGTACACAGTCTTTCACTAGAGAAATGCAAAGTGTCTGTGTTGATGGTGTCTCTCCCCCTCAAACTACCAATAGTTTACCCTATCTTCTCTTCTCTTTAGAACCTAAACTGTTTTGTTTACATAGGTTTTTTGTTTGTTTGTTTTTTGCAGAAACATAAAGGTAGAACTTCTTTAAACCTTTCACATTTCCATAAAGTTCATTTTCACAAAGCCAATTCACTTTGTTTTTCCACTAAACTCATTCATGCATCACTTAGAAACTAGGCACTGCAGATGTAGAAACAAACAAAAGAAACAGGGTCTTGCCCTCCTGGAACTTAGTGTCTAGACTGAATCAAAGATGGAAATGTAAAAAAATGAAGTCATAAAAGTACTAGGAAAATATGCGAGTGAACTTTTTTATAATCTTAGGGTGATAGGGAAGCTTTTGTTTGCACATTTTATGAAAACTAAAAATAATAAAATACTGACTCATTTATCATAAAAAAATCATAAAAGAATGACAGATTTAAGAACAGAGTAAAAATTTTAAATTGGCTGCAAAATAATGACAACAAAATAAACAAAGCCAAAGGATAAATGACAAATTGTTAAAAAAAAATATGTAACACACAAGTCAGAAGGTAAACCTCATAATTCACAAAGAGTTATTTCAAAGCAACAATAATAAGGTAAAACAAAATAAGAAAATGGGCAAAGGGCATGACCAGGAAACTCATAGAAGAAGAACTAAAGATAGTCAATTAGCATGGCTCGACCTTATTTAAAATATAAATTAAAACAAATAATGGAGATTTTATTTAAAAGATTTTAAGTTTTAAAATGTCCAAGGGTGTAGGAAAATATTTACATACTAACAGAAAAGTGCACATTCTTACATTTCCTTTTGGAAAGAAATTTGGTAAAATCTATTAAAGTCCTAAATGTGCTAACCCTTTGATCCCTGCCCCCAGTGATTTTACTTCCAATAATCTTAAGTATAATTAAAGATGTGTGTACACATATATTGGGTTGGACAAAAGGTTCATCCTTTTTTTTCCATAAGATGGCTCTAGTAGCACTTAGTTATCTTTAACTTCATTCGAAACAATTCTGTTAGACTGTATGGTGACAGCTGTCGTATCAGCGTGCATTTAAAAAAAAGTTATCAGGGGCTTCCCTGGTGGTGCAGTGGTTGAGAGTCCGCCTGCCGATGCAGGGGACACGGGTTCGTGCCCCGGTCTGGGAAGATTCCACATGCGGCGGAGCGGCTAGGCCCGTGAGCCATGGCCGCTGAGCCTGCGTGTCTGGAGCCTGTGCTTTGCAACGGGAGAGGCCACAACAGTGAGAGGCCCGCGTACCGGGAAAAAAAAAAAAAAGTTATCAAAATTGGTGAATTTTTGTGTAGCCATTTTAATATTGAAGATAGAAGAAAAAAAAGCAACATTTTTGGCATATTATGATTTATTATTTCAAGAAAGGTGAAAATGCAATTGAAACACAAAAAAAGATGTGTGCAGTGTATGGAGAAGGTGCTGTGAGTAATCGAACACGTCAAAAGTGGGTTGTGAAGTTTCGTGCTGAAGATTTCTCACTAGACGATGCTCCATGGTCAGGTAGAGCAGTTGAAGTTGACAGTGATCAAATCAAGACATTAACTGAGAACAATCAACATTACACCACGCGGGAGATAGCTGACATATTCAAAATATCTAAATCAAGCATTGAAAATCCTTTGCACCAGCTTCGTTATGTTCATCACTTTGATGTTTGGGTTCCACATAAGTTAAACTAATAAAACCTTCTTGACTGTATTTCCGCATGCAATTCTCTACTTAAACATAATGAAAACGTTCCATATTTAAAACAAATTGTGACAGACAATGAAAAGTGGATACAGTACAATAATGTGGAACGGAAGAGATCGTGGGGCAAGCGAAATGAACCACCACCAACCACACCAAAGGCCTGTTCATCCAAAGATGGTGATGTGTATATGGTGGGTTTGGGAGTCCTCTATTATGAGCTCCTTCTGGAAAACCAAACGATTAATTCCAACAAGTACTGCTCCCAATTAGACCAACTGAAAGCACCACTCGAGGAAAAGCATCCGGAATTAGTCAACAGAAAATGCATAATCTTCCATCAGCATAATGCAAGACCATATGTTTCTTTGATGACCAGGCAAAAACTGTTACAGCTTGGCTGGGAAGTTCTGATTCATCTGCCGTATTCACCAGGCACTGCACCTTCAGATTTCCATTTATTTTGGTCTTTACAAAATTCTCTTAATGGAAAAAATTTCAATTCCCTGGGAGACTGTGAAAGCCACCTGGAACAGTTCTTTACTCAAAAAGGTAAAAAGTTTTGGGAAGATGGAATTATGAAGTTGCCTGAAAAATGGCAGAAGGTAGTGGAACAAAGGGTGAATACGTTGTTCAATAAAGTTCTTGGTGAAAATGAAAAATGTGTCTTTTATTCTTACTTAAAAACTGAAGGCACTTTTTGTCCAACCCAATATAAGCAACAATATTCAATACAGCAAAATTTGTAATCAAAAGATTTTAAAACTAATGAATAGGATATTAATTACACATAACTGAATCTTCTGCAGCTGTTAGAAAGAATGTATACTGATATGAAAAGGCCTATGAGTACTGATATGAAAAGATGCTTAAGATATATTCTTTATGTTGTTATATATTTAATACATATGTGCATATACATATATATACAGACACATAGATACCAAATTTTGAACAATAGTTATCTGTGAAAATTAAAAGTATGGGAGTCACTTTTTAAAACATTTCTAAATTGTCTAAATTATTTATAGCATGTGTTTTTATCTTTGCAATGAGAATAAATAATAAAGGAGCAAGTCCCAGTGTTTAATAGTTATGTGTTATCAGGCATTTATTATTATTTATTATGAGCTTTTTATCCCTTTTAAGTCCTGATATCATATTGCCAACATAAACTAGACCATCTATGCAAAGACACCTATATGATTGAACATCATTTCTCAATCATATGCAGAGGAGATCTGTTATTTGGGTCTCCTAATGATAACAGAGGCTAGGCTAGAACCCTCCAGGACTTAACAGTTGTCTCCCATTGCAGTAGGTTGAGGAGAGATGTAAAGCACAAGGGACAGTCTAAGTACATGCATGATATTAACTGGGCTGGACCATGTAGAAGCCTATGGATTCATTCTGATATTTTAGCTTAAGATCTAAACTAGAAACAGAACAAAGAACCGTCTTCTTGCCCAATTTCACCCATACCATATAGCTGATCTTAGCCATCCAGATGTAACATTATGAGCAGGTAGGTAAACGAAAGAGTACCAACCCATCTTCCAAAGGTCTAGTGTGGAGGATGCCTAGGCTCCTTCTCAATGCTTCCCTCTCTCTGAGCCCCAGCCTGGCCTAGCTTAGCGTCCCAAAAGTGGAGGTATCTGCCAAGTGTAAGCTGCCTAGAAGCTCTAACTTAAACCACAGGTTTCATGGGGCTAAGAGAAAAGAGAACTTCAAAGAAAGGTCCAAGGAGAGCACACAGCCTACATTTAATTTTATTTGTAATACTTTTAGCCTTCCTACTAAAAATTACATTTAATTGTGTTTCTTTTGATGTGTGTGTGTGTGTGTGTGTGTGTGTGTCTTGTGTGTGTATAAAAATGTTGGGTATATGGAGCTCCTCCTAGTGGTTAGAGTACATGGCCATCAGGTTCAAAAATAAAGTCCTAACTTTGCTGTTTTCACTTGTTGTTCATTTAGAAATATTTGAAAGGCAACAAAATTGAGGGTATAAGAAAGAGACATCAAAAATGAAGCGAGGGGGCTTCCCTGGTGGCGCAGTTGTTGAGAGTCCGCCTGCTGATGCAGGGGACGCAGGTTCGTGCCCCGGTCCAGGAAGATCCCACATGCCGCAGAGCGGCTGGGCCCATGAGCCATGGCCACTGAGCCTGCACGTCCAGAGCCTGTGCTCCACAACGGGAGAGGCCTCAACGGTGAGAGGCCCGCGTACCGCGAAAAAAAAAAAAAATGAAGCGAGTGCTTCTCTGGTGGCACAGTGATTATGAATCTGCCTGCCAATGCAGGGGACATGGGTTCGAGCCCTGGTCCGGGAAGATCCCACATGCCGCGGAGCAACTAAGCCTGTGCACAACTACTGAGCCTGCACTCTAGAGCCCGCGAGCCACAGCTACTGAAGCCCACATGCCACAATTACTGAAGCCTGCACACCTCAAGCCTGCGCTCCACAACGAGAAGCCACTGCAATGAGAAGCCCTCGCACCACAACGAAGAGTAGCTCCCCCTCACCACAACTAGAGAAAGCCCGTGTGCAGCAACGAAGACCCAACAAAGCCAATAAATAAATAAATAAATAATATAATATAATAAATCTATAAAAAAATGAAGTGAGACAGTGACTAAGGAGGCAATGGTTGTTCTCTATTTTTGTAGGAAGACACGGGAATATCAATCCCACCAATGGAAACATTGAGTGATAAGTGGGTAATTTTGGAAAATCGGCATGTAAGGCTAAAAAAGCCTTCCTACCAAATTATAAAATATGATAAGCCTAGCAGTAGTCAAGATTATATCCATGTTTTGTCCTAGGAATTGATAAAAATACTAACATTTATAGGCACGCAGTAAATATACTACTTGTTGAATGTGTTGAATGATGGGCCTAGAGAGCCAAACCTTCCTTAAGGATTGTATCTTATTCATAAGATCCTTATTTTCTAATGTATTTGGCATTTTCTAATCTTAATGACTATTGGGAGGTAACCATGGGTAAAGATCCCATAGAGAAAATGATTGAATTTTGAGCTACTAAAAAAAACAATAGTGGGCCTCCCTGGTGGCGCAGTGGTTGAGAGTCCGCCTGCCGATGCAGGGGATACGGGTTCGTGCCCCGGTCTGGGAGGATCCCATGTGCCGCGGAGCGGCTGGGCCCGTGGGCCATGGCCGCTGGGCCTGCGCGTCCGGAGCCTGTGCTCCGCAACGGGAGAGGCCACAACAGTGAGAGGCCCGCATACCGCAAAAAGAAAAAAAAAAAAAAAAAAAAAAACAATAGTTTCAGACAAAAGAATATATATAGTCTATGGCCTGAAGGCCCCAAGGGGTAGCAAAATCCACAGAGCCCATGAAAACTTAATATGATTTGATGAATGTTAAAAAGCTAAATCTAGGGCTTCCCTGGTGGCACAGTGGTTAAGAATCCGCCTGCCAACGCAGGAGACATGGGTTCAAGCCCTGGTCCAGGAAGATCTCACATGCCGCGGAGCAACTAAACTGTGAGCCACAACTACTGAGCCTGCGCTCTAGAGCCCGTGAGCCACAACTACTGAAGCCTGTGCACCACAACCACTGAAGCCTGGGCACCCTAGAGCCCATGCTCCGCAACAAGAGAAGCCACCGCAATGAGAAGCCCACGCACCGCAACGGAGAGTAGCCCCCGCTCACTGCCACTAGAGAAAGCCCGCACCCAGCAACAAAGACCCAACACAGCCAAAAATAAGTTAAAAAAAAAAAAAAAGCTAAATCTAAGTATTTCCTTCACAGAATTATTCTAATATTTCATTGGATTCATTGCTAAAAAGCTTTCTAAATCATACACATTTTCCTATTTTCTTAATTTTTGACCAACTGGCTATTCATATTAAGATAGAATATAGGATTGTTTGAGAAGCAGTTTACTTTAATTATAGCAAATATCTATCATTCTAAACACTGCAGATTATATTGTTGTAATGAATGGTGTACTACACTGTCTTTTAGAGAGCAATTACAAATTCATATCAAAAGTTTTCTATGTCTTTATAATACAAGGTTAATAAAAAGTAGACCCACTAACTAAAATTCACTTTAGCAGTGGGAATTTGATATTTGTGGCTTTAACTATTTTTTAGCACTGTCACAAGTCTAAGATGTGTAAAGATTTTAAATTTTGCTAAAGCAAGCACTTGAATCAAACTTTGTCAAAGCAGTAAGGTGGTAGCAACTCACTTAGCTTAAGCAGACTATGAGACTCTTGGTGGAGCTTTGTTCCTTACTTGTTTTCACATATACAGAGATTCTTATAAAAGTAATTAAACAAGGAGGCCATTAGACTGGAGTGGCTCTAGTACCTTGGCAGCCTACATAAGCAGACCGAAATCTAAGCCAGATTCAACGCAACTGAACTGGAGAAAATGAAACTTAAGAACAACCAATCAAAACCAGACAACTAGACTTCCCTAACTAAGTCAACAAGCTGTAGCCAATCAAATAATTTCCTTGCTTTGCTTCCCCTAGCTCCTATCAGTGGCATGCTCCTAAACACCTTTGGTTTGGTGCTGAAATTCTGCATCAATGTATTTTCAAAAAACTTTTTTTTGCTTTTTAAAAAATTTTTCTAATTTTATTGAAATATAGTTGATGCACAATGTTACGATAGGTTCAGGTGTATAGCACAGTGATTCAGTTTTATATTTTTTTCAGATTCTTTTCCCTTATAGGTTATTACAAAATATTGAGTAGAGCTCCCTGTGCTATACAGTAGGTCCTTGTTGGTTATCTACTTTATATATAGTAGTGTTTATATTTTAATCCCAAACTCCTAATTTATTCCTCCCTCCCCCTTTCTCCTTTGGTAACTATAAGTTTGTTTTGTATGTCTGTGAGTCTATTTCTCATTTGTAAATCAGTTCATTTGTATCATTTTTTAAGTTTCCACATATAAGTGACATCATGTGATATTTGTCTTTCTCTGACTGGCTTACTTCACTTAGTATGATAATCTCTAGGTCCATCCATGTTGCTGCAAATGGCATTATTTCATTCTTTTTTATGGCTGAGTAGTATTCCATTGTGTGTGTGTGTGTATATATATATATATATATATATATATATATATATATATATATACCCCATCCTCTTTATCCATTCATCTGTCAGTGGACACTTAGGTTGCTTCCATGTCTTGGCTATTGTAAACAGTGCTGCAGTGAACATCGAGGTGCATGTATCTTTATGAATTATGGCTTTCTCCAGATATATGCCCAGGAGTGGGATTGCTGGATCATATGACAGCTCTATTTTTAGTTTCTTAAGGAATCTCCATACTGTTCTCCATAGTGGCTGTGCCAGTTTACATTCCCACCAACAGTGTAGGAGGGTTCCCTTTTCTCCACACCTTCTCCAGCATTTATTGTTTGTAGACTTTTTGATGATGGCCATTCTGACCAGTGTGTGGTGATATCTCATTGTAATTTTGATTTGCATTTCTCTAATAATTAGCAATGTTGAGCATCTTTTCATGTGCCTTTTGCCCATCTGTATCTCTTCTTTGGAGAAATGTCTATTTAGACCTTCTGCCCATTTTTTGATTAGGTTGTTTTTTTGATATTCAGCTGCATAAACTGTTTATATATTTTGAAGATTAATCCCTCGTCAGTGGTATTGTTTGCAAATATTTCTGTAGGTTGTCTTTTTGTTTTGTTTATGGTTTCCTTTGCTGTGCAAAAGTTTTTAAGTTTAATTAGGCCCCATTTGTTTATTTTTGTTTTTATTTCCATTACTCTAGGAGACAGATCAAAAAAAATATTGCTGAGGGCTTCCCTGGTGGCGCAGTGGTTGAGAGTCTGCCTGCCAATGCAGGGGACACGGGTTCGAGCCCTGGTCTGGGAGGATCCCACATGCCGCGGAGCAAGTAGGCCCGTGAGCCACGACTACTGAGCCTGCGCGTCTGGTGCCTGTGCTCCACAACGGGGGAGGCCGCGATGGTGAGAGGCCCGCGCACCGTGATGAAGAGTGGCCCCCGCTTGCCACAACTGGGGAAAGCCCTCGCGCGGAAACGAAGACCCAACACAGCCCTAAATAAATAAATAAATAAATAAATTTAAAAAAAAAAAAAAAATATTGCTGAGATTTATGTCAAAGAGTTATATGCCTCAGTTTACCTTTCAGTATTCTCAAAACAGAACTAAAATTCCTTAAGGAGTCACTTAAGGTTTTCTGTTCTAATTAAAATTTGGATTGTAAAAGTCTCTAGACATATCACTCAAAGAAATCAAATTCCATAGCATAACTTTAGTTTTAATTTAGATATTACCAAAGTTTGCCTACAGATTCACAATTAATCAGTAATTAAATGACACATATTGATTGAGTGAATACTGTATATAAGAGAACATTAGACAGGTTAATCTCTGTAGTCATGAAATCTTAGCTGAAACACCAAAGCTAAAAACAATAGGCAATAAGTACTCTCACAATCTAAAAAGGGGAAATAATCACATCAATTCCAGCCTTACTAAATGGCTATCAACCAGCACTATCAACCCCTATCACTAGAACAACCCTACTCTCACTCCCCAGAGCGTTGTTTACCGGCTACAAAATATTTAACCCCAGTGCTGCCACAGGACCAAGAGAAGGCCCAGTGAGAAAGTTCTAAGAAGACAGCGTGTCTCCTAGAGCTTGAGGAATTACGAATTTGAAGACTGGTATCTGCTTCTTACCTGGTGAATTCAGAAGACAGAAAGCAATCTACTTATGCCAACTATGGCAAGGAAAGGAAGGAAAGGAGCAAGTGGGCAAACCACACCCCTAGGGTTTTACATGGCAAAGATGATATGTTTCCTATGAGCCAAGTGGACGCCATCAAATGAAATAGGGTTCAATCATGGGCTCCTGGAGAGAGCAGATCCCAGAAGTAAATGTCTGCTGCAGGAGTTGAATTTAAGAGAAAGAATGGAAGGGAAAGTCGTCAGAAATATGCCTGAAAGTACATG
Organism: Mesoplodon bidens; assembly: GCF_964165515.1. NCBI lineage: Eukaryota > Metazoa > Chordata > Mammalia > Artiodactyla > Ziphiidae > Mesoplodon > Mesoplodon bidens. Next base: position 192,347,368 of record NC_138176.1, read on the forward strand.
GTACTGATAAAAGAAACAGGCAGATCCCCACCGAAGGGTTCCAAAGAGCCCATAACTGTCCCCTTTGAGAGCCCTACCATGTGGGTAACTGGCACTGCAGGACACCATGGCAGAATTATACCAGGGGACCCTAATCCACACCCCTCCTTCTGTCTTTCTTCCCTCCTCCCCATCCAGCCCTGAAAGCAGCAGAAGCACCGGAATTAGAGATAGTGTTGTGACACGGCCAGGAGGAAAAGTGAAATAACATGCCAGTCTCCCTTCCTCACTCAGGTTCCTGTGCCACAAGTCAAGTCTGAGCTAGAGAAATGGGTGAGCTTGGGATTGGATGTGAAATGAAAGTTTTAGTTTATACCAGACCAGACTTTTTAAAAACTGAAAAATATCCTGATTACTAAAAATCAGTGTTCCTATAATTTTTTAAAAAAGAAAGATATGAGATCTACCCAAGATGTCAAAGGGCAGGGAAGGAAGAACATGGTGAATGACAGTAGTTGGAAGAAAACAAAGCCCATCAGTACTCTCATGATTTGCACAAAACACTGGACATAGCACGAAATACAGGAAGAACATGATAAGGATCCAGTCTTTGAAAAATCTTATAGTGCAGTAAAAAAAGGAAGACATATTCACGAATAACTCCAATACAATGAAGAAAATTTATGGGCTACAAGAAAGGTAAAAAGTGTCACTGCATGATCGAATCCGTTTCCCTCCAAATGAACTTGATCACAACTCTCTATCTCTTCTGTTCAAAACTCTAAAGACAAGACCTATCCTAGGCTGAGAAAATGAATTAGGGTGAAACACAGGCAACATTAATTGTTTGTGTATTTGTTATAAAAGATTTTAGTAGAAGAGCTTAAATATTAGGCTAAAATGACTTTTAGATTTTAATTATCTATTTCTTTTAGCCATATAAATTCTATCCCTTGTTACCACAAATAATTGAGTTGTGTCTGAAAGAGAAATAAGTGCTCTTTGAAAATTGGGGGTGGGAAGCAAAATTATTGCTATTTGCAAATAACGATAGTGTGAATACTTACAAAACCTAAGAAAATCAATTGAAAAAAATGACCCATCAGTATGAGAGCTCAGTGAAGTAGCTAGATGTTTTTAAAAATTAGTATCGCCTACTAATTATTACTGTTTATTGTACTAACAATAAACTGCTGGTAAATATAATGGGAAAAGTTAGCATACTGTTGATGGAGGTTATTGAGAAGGCGTGACCTCTAATTGACCCACAAGCTGGACTGGGACAATCGGAGGCTCCTCACCCACTCCCCTGTCCTTGGAGTGAACGTTACACCCACTGGTTGCACAGTTGGAGCCGTTTTCAAGGACACAGCCTTGAGAAAGCAATGTGATGTTGAGACCATCTGGATGGTATATGTGACTGAACCCCATTAAGGCCTCTATATATAAACTTTTAAGATTCTGTTGGGCAGGTGTGGAGATTTACTTGTCTTGCGGCCGCCAAGACAAGCCTCCTGTTTAGGTTCCCTTACTATTTAAATATGCCACCACCCAATCTCGGGTGGCTGCCTCTCTTTCTTTGGTCCCTCCTTGCCCTCTGCATATGGGGGCCAATTTACAAACCAACACATACACAGTAACCCAAGGTATTAAATATTTAGAAATCACACTAATACAATCTGCTGGTCCTCTATTTTTTAAAACTACATATTTTTCTGAGACAATATTTAGAAAGCAACAAGCTTTTTTACTGGTGGCAATTCTGTGCACCATTTAATCTGGAACCAACAGAATTTGTCAAAACAAGATGCATGACTTATGCTGAGACATGATGCAATCAATGGAGGTGCATAGAACCAGCCACTTCACACAGAGGTATCTGCTATTCGTGGTTCTGCTAAAGTTTATGTCTGTGTAACACAAGAATTCTGAGAAACACTATTTTTATCATTCTCATCAAAAGAGAAAAATATATGTATCATGAGGGGGTTATAATTGTAAACGCTGTCTTATTGAATATATTTCTGACAAGAAAAAACTTCCACTTTGATGAGAATGAAATTCCTCACTTAGAAGTTGTACATGATTGATGACTGGAAAAATCTTCCATAGACTGGCTTCTGACTTTGCACATTTTAATCCTTCTTTCTCCTCCACTACTCACATATTTCCAGAAACAGGGACTGAAGGAGGTATTCATACTGAGATATGATCTCTGGCCTTGCACTTTACCATTACAAAGGATATCCATGCCATAGGCTGTAAGAGTATCCCTGGAAGACTTTCCTATCCAGGGACTGCTAGGAATAACATAACTATATGGAAGTTACTCTGAACCTCAATGTGTATTGCCCTAAACTCAACTAAATGATTTCCCAATTCAACTTGCCCTTATCAAAAATGCCTGAAAGGCAGCGTAATGGAAAGGAAGCTGATGTGGAATAGGAAGGGATTTAGAATTTTAAACTGATGGAGGTTAAAACAACTTTTGCCTGGTATCATAACTATTTCTAGATGAGTAAAAACAGAATTTTCCTTTTTGCATAATATCACCTTCTTGCCTCAATTCCTCCCACAGTTGGAAAAAAAGGCAAGGGAATGATGATATTTGTATTGGCCCTACTCTGTTCTTGCTGAGTCAGGCTGTTGTTATGTTCTTAGTTGCAGCAATTTTTGAACCACAGTGTAGACCGATCCATCTTCTCATGTGATTTTTCTACCTACTCAATAAAAACAGCTTGCCTCTTCTAAAATGTAGTAAAATTTTAAAAGCTCTGATCTTTTCTTACCTAATCTTGGCAGCCTTCAATCTGAAAACAAGAAACAGAGTATCATTCTAGATATCTTCACAGTAACTACTACATTTTCTAAAACACAGATCAAAGCAGACACACAGCTCTAGTTTGGGAGGCTGGACTTGCAGTCCCACAACCTGGTTCTCTTATAAATAATCCTCAAGGCCTAAAATGGAGCAAAGGAAGAACAGAAGAACAGAACGTATCTAGTTGGCAAGTTTTGAGGGCAATGAAATCCCCAGTTTTGTTTTCTTTACACACTCAGTCTTGCTATCCAGAAAGTCTCAGCCACTTTCATGGTTTCAAAAGCCACTTATATTCCAATGACTCCAAATTCTGTGCTGGAACTTTTTTCTAAGCTCAAGATCCATTTAACCAATTCTAGTGGAAAATTGTAACTTAGACACAGACACATGTCCCAAATGTAACTTATCATTGTCCCTTTCAAATTTGCTTCTCAAAAAAGTGTCACCCTCTCAGTGAATGGCATTACATCCACTCATTTGTTGAAACCAGAAACCTAAACACTACCATAGATTCCTCCATTCCAGTGGAGGAACCAAAACCAGTTCCCATCAACTTGCAAAAGGCATTTGTGCAAATCTCTCTCCAACTCCTCATTCTGTGATGTCACGTTGCTAGCTTGAAAGTGCCCTGGTGGTAATCATCAAAAAGACAAGAGATAACAAGTGTTTGCAAGGATGTGGAGAAAAGAGGACCCTTGTGCACTATTAGTGGTAATGTAAATTAGTACAACCACTGTGAAAAACAGTGTGGGTGTTCCTCAAAAAATTAAAAACAGAATACCATATAATCCAGAAATTCCACTTCTGAGCATATATCCAAAGGAAATGAAAAAAGGAACTCAAAGAGATATCTGCACCCCCATGTTCATTGCAGCATTATTCAAGATTAGCCAAGATATGTTAAGAACTGAAATGTCTATCAACAGATGAATGGATAAAGATGAAGTGCATATATGCAATGGAACAGTTTTCAACCATGAAAAAGAAGGAAATCCTGCCATTTGCAACAACAGGTGTCTGTTTGCATCACACCTGATAACATCACATTGGCCAAAAGCAAGTCACGTGATCAAGACCAAAATCAAGAGGCAGGAAATACACTTTATCTCTACTGGCAAGCACTCCAGAGTCACATGGCAAAGAGTGCGGATACACAGGGAGTTGAAGAAATGGAGCAACAATTCAATCTACCACATGTACATTTTTTAAATTTTCCAAAATAACCAAAGCAGACTTCATGTCTTCATATGGAAAATAAACCTGACCATATGAAAAATACTAGTATAATCCAGTGTAAAATGTTCCAGGAAAAGAAATTTATTAAATTAGAGCACAATGAACTCATAAGTGACTCACTATGAATTCTTACCTAGAAAAGAAGGGGAAATGAGAAAAATTAAGTATATCAAAACAGAGAAAGGCACCTAGGGAAATTTAAAAGTTTTAATGAACAAAATTGACTGTGGTAATCTGGAGCAAAACTCATTATAACTCACTTCCTATATTGTACTTTTTGAAATAATTTTAACTTTTTATTTTGAAATAATTTCAAATTTACAGATAAGCTTTAAATAGTTTCAAGCTTATGAACAGTACAAAGAACTTCCATACACCCTTCACCCAGATGCAGCAACTGTCAACATATTACACCACATTTGTTTTGCTATTTTGTGTATGGATGTGGTGGGGAGGTGTGATTTTTCCTGAACCATTTGAGAGTAAGTTGTAGACATGATATCTTTTCACCAATAAATACATGCTTTTCGTAAGAAAAAAGACATTCTCTACCATAACCAATCACCAAAACCCAGAAAGTAACATTGATTCAATGTTATTATCTAATCTGCAGAAGTTATCCCAATAATGCTCTTTATAGGAAAAAATCTCTGATCACGTATCATACATTGCATTTAGCTGCCATGTCTCTTTAGTCTCATTTAATCTGGAACAGTTCCTCAGTCTATATTTCTCTTTCATTACCTTGACCATTCTTAAGAAAACTGGCCAAGTTATTTTGTAGAAGGCCTTTAATTTGGTTTTATCAGGTAATTTCTCATGATTAGATTATTGTTATGTATTTTTGTCAGTATTAACATGGTAGTGGTGTTATGTCCATTTCAGTGCATCATATTAAGAGGAATATGTTGGTCTGCACCATTACTATGATATTAACTTTCATCACTTGGTTTCTCCACTATAAAGTTACTATTTTTCCTTTGTAATTAATAAATGCTTTGTAGAAAGATACTATGGAACTACATAAATATCCTGTTCTTCATCAAATTTTTACCAAGTTTTAACATTTATTGATGATTCTTGCAGGAATCAATATTACCATGACATTTGCCAAGTGGTGATTTTATCACTCCATCATTCCTTCTATATGTATCAGTTAGCTTTCTACTCTAATGAAGAGTTTTTCCTCTTCCCCTTTTATTTCTATCAGTGTGGTCTTAGAAATTCCTGTTTTATTCACTGGGTAAAAAGCCATTATGATCATTTCGATGTTCAAACTGTCCCAGTAGGGGCTATATAGTACTTTTATAAAATAATGAACCGCCCAAATGGTATAATGAGTGAGCCCTCATTAATGTCCTCTTCCATGTTAGCTTTGAAAGAGCTTACTATGGAACCATATCTCTGGCATTTCTTCCGACATTTGTCATTGTTGTGCACTCATCAAAATTAATAATAAATCACAGGCTAAATCTATTAAGAACTTACGATGTGCTAGTCATACTGTTAAGCACTTCTCATGTATTATCTCATTTAAACTTTAAAAAAAATCCTAGGACAGATATTATTTTTATAATACCTATTTTACAACTGGGGCAACTAAGCCTTATAGAGGTTAATTAACAACCAGGAAATGGGAAGCTAAAGTTTGAACCCAAATCATCTGCCTCCAAAGATTTTATTCTTCAGCTATGCTTTGATCTTAGATTCCTAAAGGGGAGAGAGAGACCATACTTGGTAAACACCCAAATGCCGACTTCCTCAGAGTTCCTTCTGCATTTAGATCAGTCTAATGTAGGACTTGAGAGCAGATTCTAGAGTGAGGCTGCCTAGATTATGACTCATGCTCTTCCATTCATGAGCGGTATGACTTTGCCTTCAAGGCTTCAGTTTCTTCCCTTCTAAAAGAGAGGTGGTAATGAGAACACTTCACAGAACTATTTTGGGAATTGAAAGGGAGCAACAAGTAGAACACTCGGCATGGCAACTTGGCACATAGTAGGCACACAATAAATATTTTTTAAAATACTAAGATGGTCATAGAAAAATCTCTGCTTATGATTTTTAACTGAAGCCACAACTGTGTTATGATTATTTCTTTGATGTAACTTTAAGTATTTCTTCCAAGAAGCAAAAAATATTTATTGCTGCCAAATAACTGCTATGTTCTGACTTCAGACTCTCTGAGACTCTGAAAACTTCTCCAAGAGTATCTTCAGATATTTTGCACCCAGTCCAAATCCGGATTTCATTAACCATTAACTTCAAAGGCAACTTTAAATCAAAGAATAAAAGAGACTTTACCTAAGTTTAGCCTCACATTAGCATGTGAGAGATCCTGAATCAGCAAAAATCTTTTTTTTAATCAACCTAGACCTCTGACTAAATTAATAAGAGTTGAGTTTGACCTTTAAAATGCTAAAAAATACAGTTCCCAGTATAATTCTTGCTCATCCCCAGACCAAACCATTCTCATAGTAAATTATGGTACTAACAGCTGGCTGCCAATGAAGTCAACTATTAATTGTATGTTCACTGCACTGCCTGATATAAATCAATATGAGTAATGAGCAATTGTCCACAATCTATAGATACACAGATCCTACAGTGCAAAATAATTTAAGGTTGGCTGTCAGCCTTCTCAGACTAGATGTCATTTGGTCTTTGCTAAAGATATGGCAAATATGAACACACATTGAAAACCACCTGATCTACTGTCTCTGCAGTAAACTTCCAGTCATCTCTATGACTAGAGATGATTTTTGATTGTGTATTCCAAATAAACAACTTCTACATTTTACGAATCCCTAAAGAATCTGAAGAATGGGCTCAGGTTGTCACCACCTTATTATCTCAAGTTCTCAAAATTCCCTCTGTCCACCACCTTCTGCCTTTCCCCCTCCCTCCTTTCTACCAAAGTTGCTCTCCATCTTCATAAAAGCCACCAGCCTCCCTGTTTTCCTAGTTCCCATCACTAGCTTCTTTCATCTTTCTATTCAGTTTCAATACCACGGACACTAAGGGTTAGTGACATTCATTTTACAATTGACCACTTCCACCTCAGATCTTGCTCACATTAGGCTGCCCCAATGTTCCCCATCTCTGACTCCTGGATGGCAAAGTATTGCTAGGAGATATGAGGAAATGACACTGACAGAATCTATCATAAATCCACTTTGTCTAACTTTGAAGGGCCCTCTATTCAACTCAACAATATTTAAGTGGAGGTTTTGCAAAGTGGCTTCTGTAAGACACTCTCAGAATATGTTGATGAGTATTTGGTATGGATGGAGGACTCCATGTTAGAGGTTAACTAAGCTTGGAAAATACTGGTTTAAGTGAAGTTAAACAAGTTCTTTTCTGCAAAACTTAGTAAAGCCTGGGGAGGGATTTCCAGATAGGGATTACATATGCACCATTTCTCAAAATGTTTGCCTAAGGAACCACTTTTTCACAGTGCAACCACAACTTTGGTATACTGTGAAACAAGCTGGGGATATACTATACTAACTCATCTCATTAACTCCTAGCATAGTTTTGAACCATGTTAAATAGGTTCTGGTACCAATTCCAATGTGGTTGGGGGGAAGGTTTTCCCCACAACAACAAGCAATTCTCAGGCACCAGCTGGGTGTCCTACAATTCAACTCACTATCTACCCAGAGATAGCATCAAATTCCACAGGTTATGGGTTCAGTCCTACAAGACTTCCCCCCTACCCCTTTATTGATTTTCTGTCTGCTCCTTTATCAACTATAATTATGGATAGCTTATTTCTCCTTTTAGCTCTACAGTTAGACACACATTTGCTGTCTTCTTGATGAACTGATCCATTCATCATTATGAAATATCCTTTATCTCAGATAATATTCCTTGTCTTGATGTCTTCTTTTTCTGACATTAATATAGTCACCTCAGCTTACCTATGATTAGTGTTTGATTGTATCCTTTTACTTATTCCTATCCATGTTTTCATATTTAATAAAGTGTGTTTCCTGCAGATAGCATATAATTGGGTCTTGATTTTTTCCATCTTGATAATCTCTGTCTTTTATTTGGAGCATTTAAGCCATTTACATTTATGTTAATTATCATATGGTTAGATTTAAGTCAACCCTCTTGCCATTTTCATTCTACTTGCTCCCCTTTGTTCCTTCTTTACTCTTTTCTTATTTTTAGATGAATTGAGTATTTTTTAGGACTTCATCTTATCTCCACCATTGGCTTATTAGTTATACCTGTTTGTTTTATCATTTTAGCTGTTGCTATATGACTTACAAAATGCATCTTTAACTTAACCACAGTCCCCTTTCAAATAATGTTATACTTCACATATAAAGAATCTTACAATTCTCCTACCCTATCCTTTATTCTACAGTTGAGATTTTAATTTGATGTTATAAATTCCACAATAAGTAGTTACTACTTTTGCTGTAGACAATTATAAATGATTTCTTCTGATACTGATGAATAGCTACTATCAGAACCCTCTATAAATAACACCTATAAATTATGGGAAAATATTTTCAAAAAACACCTATCTGAAGGCAATGAAGAATGAACCAAAACAGGCAGAAACAGGAAAAGAATCAATTAGAAGAAAGGACTGACATGCATTTCCCATTTTTTATTTTTTTTAACTTCAGAGCAAGCCCAATCTGCACTAAACAGAAGTGCTAAGACTTTGATGGGAAAACCCCAGTCATGGTGGCTTGAAGAAGGATGGATTTGCATACCTAGAATTAATCCTACTTGGTAGTGGTATGTATTTGTGGTCTTTTTTATCTTTGTTTCACTGTACAGAATATGACCTTTTTCTCTAGTTGCTCTTAAAATTTGCTTTTTGACACTGGTTTTCAGCATTTTAATTATGATATGCCTCAACATGGTTTTGTTCATGTTTATTTTGCTTGCCATTTTTTACTATCTTATATCTGTGAGTCTATATATTTTATCAAACTTGGAAAGTTCTTTACCATTGTTTCTCCATATTTTTCTTCTGCTCCATTCTCTTCTTCTTGGACTCCAATTACATGCACATTAAATTTCTTAATATTGTCCCATAGCTCACTAAAACTCTGTTTAGTAGTTTTTTCCTCTCTGCTTTTCAGTTTGAATATTTTCTATTTCTAAGTTTTAAAGGTCACTTGTTTTTCACCTGTAGCTTATAGGCTCCTTTTAAACCTATCCAGTGAATTTTTCATTTTAGATATATATTTTTAATGTCTAAAAGTTCCACCTTGTTCTGTTTATATCTTCCATTTCTCTCCTCGTTATGTTCATGTTTTCTTTCAAATCCTTGAAAATATTTGTAGTAGAGATTTTAAAGTCCTCATCTGTTATTTCCTTTAATTCTGCCATTTCTGGCTCTGCTTCTGTTGACAGACTTTCCCATCATGGTTATAGGTTACACATGTTTCTTCACATATCTAGTGATTTTGGTGCTGGACACTGTGGATGTTACACTATTGACTGTTGGATATTTTTGTTTTTGCAATTTGTTTTAATTATCAGACAAGTTACAGCTTAATCCTTCTAAGACTTTTTAAAAACTTAGGGCAGGTTAAACAGGAATTTTACTCTGAGACTAATTTAGCCCTGTTATTGAGGCATGACTCTTCTGAGGTATCTACTAATTGCCCCAAGTGTTCCAGGAGGTCTCTCTAGTCTGGCTTGATGGAATCTGGTTAACTCTCTGTCCTACGTGAATTAATGGAATTGTTCACCTTATAGCTCTCTTATGACACATGTTCTTTTCCTGGCTTCATGAGCAAATGCACAGATAGGTATTCATTCAAAGACTTGAGGGGCCCCCATGCAGGTTCACGAAGCTCACTCGCTCTCTCTCTGCACAGTTTTTTCTACACTGGCACTTTGTTTTAAAATTCAAGTTGCCTCAGCACTGCAGTTTCTATCTCCTCAATTCAGTGAGTGTAATGTGCTGTGCTTGAGTTCCCCCTCCCTCTGCCACTGTTTGAAAATTGCCTCTAGAGACTGGACTATTCATAGGGCTCATATTTTTCTGTTCTTTCAGGGATCACAGTCCTGAATGGCTTGTTCTCCCAATTCTGCATGGTTTGAAAAGACTTGTTTATTTTGTCCAAGCTTTTAGTTGTTTATGGTGGAAGAACAAGTTCTACACCATGGTAAGCTCTATCATGGCCAGGACACATTTGTAAAGGTTTTTTGGTTATTATATACATTTTTTAAAGAACAAATAGGTCCTCTAGTTGGTTGGCATACATTTTCCAAGATTTTTAATATCTTAATAGATCTATAGACAAATATGTGCATAAATGAAAGAAGCATCTGAAGGCAAAGATCTGCTTAAGCTCTTTACAATGGATCTAATATGGTTTGCCCACCAAGATCATGCGTGTAAAAAGCAGGTCAAAGCAATTTTTTAATACTTTCCTATGTCCTTTGCAAATGAAAGCTATGGCTCTCCTTATCTGGAGATTTGAAAACTCTCAACTCTAATGGCTTTTCTCAGTTATTAATTAGCAGTCTATGCCCATTTTATTGGATAACAGGGACAGAGGGAACTAAAACTTTACATTTAAAGGCATATATACATAGGTAGACGAGAATTTCAGAATTTTGTAACCCGGATTTAAGCCTCTAATATTTGCTTCTACCTGGGTCAGGCAGGTAATCTAGCAGGCTAAAGGGACAAAGTGGGAACTGAGGCAAACATGCGTAACATGGCCCAAATACAGAGTTCCAACAGAAAACAAAAACACTAATTCAAAAAACTATATGTGGACTTCTCCAGAGGCACGGTGGTTAAGAATCCACCTGCCAATGCAGGGGACATATGCCTGATCATGTGTCCTGATCATGCCCTGATCCAGGAAGACCCCACATGCTGCGGAGCAACTAAGCCCATGTGCCACAAATACTGAAGCCTGAATGCCTAGAGCCAGTACTCCACAACAAGAGAAGCCACTGAAATGAGAAGCCCGTGCACTGCAACAAAGAGTAGGCCCCACTCGCCAAAACTACAGAAAGCCTGGGCACAGCAACGAAGACCCAGTGCAGCCAAAAATAAACAAATTTTAAATATATATATATATATATATATATATATATATATATATATATATATATATATATATGCACCCCAATGCTCATGACAGCATTATTTACAATAGTCAAGATATGGAAGCAACCTAAGTGTCCATGAACAAATGAATGGAAAATGAAGATATAATGGAATATTACTCTGCCATAAAAAGGCATGAAATTTAGCCATTTGCAACGGCATGATTTGACCTGGAGAGTATTATGCCTAATGCAGTAAGTCTGACAGAGAAAGACAAAATACTGTATGTTTTCACTTATATGTGGAATCTAAAAAATAAAAATGAATGAATATAACAAAACAGAAAAAGACTCATAGATTTAGAGAACAAACTAGTGGTTACCAATGTGGAGAGGGAAGGGGGAGGGGCAAGATAGAGGAAGGGGATTAAGAGATATAAACTACTTGGTATAAAATCAACAAGAGAGGAGAGGAGCCTCAAGATGGCTGAAGAGTAAGACGTGGAGATCACCTTCCTCCCCACAAATACATCAGAAATACATCTACATGTGGAACAACTCCTACAGAACACCTACTGAATGCTGGCAGAAGACCTCAGAACTCCCAAAAGGCAACAAACTCCCCACGTACCTGGGTAGGGCAAAAGAAAAAAGAAAAAACAGAGACAAAAGAATAGGGATGGGACCTGCACCAGTGGGAGGGAGCTGTGAAGGACTAAAGGTTTCCACACACTAGGAAGCCCCTTGGCGGACGGAGACTGGGGGTGGCGGGGGAGGGGGGAAGCTTCGAGAACGCAGCAACAGGGGTGCAGAGGGCAAAGCCCGGGGATTCCCGCACGAAGGATCAGTGCCAAACAGCACTCACCAGCCCGAGAGGCTTGTCTGCTCACCTGCTGGGGCAGGTGGGGGCTGGGAGCTGAGGCTCGAGCTTCGGAGGTCGGAGCCCAAGGAGAGGACTGGGGTTGGCCACGTGAACAGAGCCTGAAGGGATTAGTGCACCACGGCTAGCCCGGAGGGAGTCCGGGAAAAAGTCTGGACCTGCCAAAGAGGCAAGAGACTTTTCCTTGCCTCTTTGTTTCCTGGTGCACGAGGAAAGGGGATTAAGAGCGCTGCTTAAAGGAGCTCCAGAGACGGGCGTGAGCCGCGGCCATCAGCGCGGACCCCAGAGACGGACATGGGACACTAAAGCTGCTGCTGCTGCCACCAAGAAGCCTGTGTGCGAGCACAGGTCACTATCTACACCTCCCCTCCTGGGAGGCTGTGCAGCCCTCCGCTGCCAGGGTCCCGTGATCCAGGGACAACTTCCCCAGGAGAACGCACGGCGTGCATCAAGCTGGTGCAACGTCATGCCAGCCTCTGCCGCCACAGGCTCGCCCAGCATCCGTACCCCTCCCTCCCCCCGGCCTGAGTGAGCCAGAACCCCTGAATCAGCTGCTCCTTTAATCCCGTCCTGTCTGAGCAAAGAACACACGCCCTCAGGCGACCTACATGCAGAGGCAGGGCCAACTCCAAAGCTGAGCCCAGGGAGCTGTGCAAACAAAGAAGAGAAAGGGAAATCTCCCCCAGCAGCCTCAGGAGCAATGGATTAAATCTCCACAGTCAACTTGATGTACCCTGAATCTGTGGAATACCTGAATAGACAACGAATCATCCCAAATTGAGGAGGTGGACTTTGGGAGCAACGATATATATTTTTTTCCCTTTTTCTCTTTTTGTGAGTGTGTATGCATATGCTTCTGTGTGTGATTTTGTCTGTATAGTTTTGCTTTTACCATTTGTCTTAGGGTTCTGTCTGTCCATTTTTGTTTGTTTGTTTTTTAGTATAGTTTTCAGCACTTGTTGTCATTGGTGGATTTGTTTTTTGGCTTGTTGTTCTTTCTTTCTTTCTTTTTTAAAAATTACTTAAAAAAATTTTTAATACTTATTTTTTGTTTTTTATTTTAATAACTTTTTTCATTTTATTTAATTTTCTCCCTTTCTTCCTTCCTTCTTTCTTTCTTTCTCTCTTTCTTTCTTTCTTTCTTTCTTTCTTTCTTTCTTTCTTTCTTTCTTTTTTCTCCCTTTTATTCTGAGCCATGTGGATGACAGGCTCTTGGTGCCCCAGCCGGGCATCAGGGCTGTGCCTCTGAGGTGGGAGAGCCAAGTTCAGGTCATTGGTCCACCAGAGACCTCCTAGCTCCACATAATATCAAACAGCAAAAACCTCCCAGAGATCTCCCTCTCAATGCCAACACCCAGGTCCACTCAACGACCAGCAAGCTACAGTGCTCGACACCCTATGCCAAACAACTAGTAAGACAGGAACACAACCCCACACATTAGCAGAGAGGGTGCCTAAAATCATAATAAGGTCACAGACACCCCAAAACACACCACCAGACGTGGACCTGCCTACCACAAAGCCAAGATACAGCCTTATCCACCAGAACACAGGCACTAGTCCCCTCCACCAGGAAGCCTAGACAACCAACTGAACCAACCTTAGCCACTGGGGGCAGACACCAAAAACAATGGGAATTACAAAACTGCAGCCTGCGAAAAGGAGAACCCAAACACAGTAAGTTAAGCAAAATGAGAACACAAAGAAACACACAGCAGATGAAGGAGCAAGGGAAAAACCCACCAGACCTAACAAAGGAAGAGGAAATAGTCAGTCTACCTGAAAAAGAATTCAGAATAATGATAGTAAAGATGATCCAAAATCTTGGAAATAGAATGGAGAAAATACAAGAAATGTTTAACAAGGACCTAGAAGAATTAAAGAGCAAACAAACAATAATGAACAACCCAATAAATGAAATTTAAAATTCTCTAGAAGAGATCAATAGCAGAATAACTGAGGCAAAAGAATGGATAAGTGACCTGGAAGATAAAATAGTGGAAATAACTACTCCAGAGCAGGATAAAGAAATAAGAATGAAAAGAATTGAGGACAGTCTCAGAGACCTCTGGGACAATATTAAACACACCAATATTCAGATTATAGGGGTCTCAGAAGAAGAAGAGAAAACGAAAGGGACTGAGAAAATATTTGAAGAGATTATAGTTGAAAACTTCCCTAATATGGGAAAGGAAATAGTCAATCAAGTCCAGGAAGCACAGAGAGTCCCATAGAGGATAAATCCAAGGAGAAACATGCCAAGACACATATTAGTAAAACTATCAAAAATTAAATACAAAGAAAAAATATTAAAAGCAAATAAGGAAAAACAACAAATAACGTACAAGGGAATCCCCATAGGGTTAACAGCTGGTCTTTCAGGAGAAACTCTGCAAGCCAGAAGGGAGTGGCAGGACATATTTAAAGTGATGAAAGGGAAAAACCTACACCAAGATTACTCTATCCAGCAAGGATCTCATTCACATTTGACAGAGAAATTAAAACCTTTACAGACAAGCAAAAGCTAAGAGAATTCAGCATAACCAAAGCAGCTTTACAAAAAATGCTAAAGGAACTTCTCTAGGCAAGAAACACAAGAGTAGTAAAAGACCTACAATAACAAACCCAAAACAATTAAGAAAATGGTAATAGGAACATACATACAGATAATTACCTTAAATGTAAATGGATTAAATGCTCCAACCAAAAGACATAGACTGGCTGAATGGATACAAAAACAAGACCTGTATATGTGCTGTCTACAAGAGACCCACTACAGACCTAGGGACACATACTGACTGAAAGTGAGGGGGTGGAAAAAGATATTCCATGAAAATGGAAATCAAAAGAAAACTGGAGTAACAATTCACATATCAAACAAAATGACTTTAAAACAGAGACTATTACAAGAGACAAAGAAGGACACTACATAATGATCAAGGGATCGATCCAAGAAGAACATATAACAATTGTAAATATATATGCACCCAAAGTAGGAGCACCTCAATATATAAGGCAAATATTAACAGCCATAAAAGGGGAAATCAACAGTAACACAATCATACGAGGGGACTTTAACACCCCACTTTCACCAAAGGACAGATCACCCAAAATGAAAATAAATAAGGAAACACAAGCTTTAAATGATACATTAAACAAGATGGACTTAATTGATATTTATAGGAATATTCCATCCAAAAACAACAGAATACACTTTCTTCTCAAGTGCTTATGGAACATTCTCCATGATAGATCATATCTTGGGTCACAAATCAAGCCATGGTAAATTTTCGAAAATTGAAATCATATCAAGTATCTTTTCTGACCACAACGCTATGAGACTAGATATCAATTACAGGAAAAAATCAGTAAAAAATACAAACACATGGAGGATAAACAATACACTACTTAATAACCAAGAGATCACTGAAGACAGCAAAGAGAAAAAAAATGCCTAGAAGCAAATGAAAATCAAAACTCAACGACCCAAAACCTATGGTATGAAGCAAAAGCAGTGCTAAGAGGGAAGTTTATAGCAATACAATCCTACCTCAAGAAACAAGAATCGCCTCAAATAAACAACCTAACCTTAAAATTAGAGCAATTAGAGAAAGAAGAACAAAAAACCCCAAAGTTACCAAAAGGAAAGAAATCATAAAGATCAGATCAGAAATAAATGAAAAAGAAATGAAGGAGGGGCTTCCCTGGTGGCCCACTGGTTGAAGGTCCACCTGCCGATGCAGGGGACATGGGTTCATGCCCCCGTCTGGGATGATCCCACATGCCGTCAAGCAGCTGGGTCCATGAGCCATGGTCGCTGAGCCTGTGTGTCCGGAGCCTGTGCTCCGCAACAGGAGAGGCCACAACAGTGAGACGCCCATGTACCGCAAAAAAAAAAAGAAAAAAGAAATGAAGGAAATGATAGCAAAAATAAATAAAACTATAAGCTGGTTCTTTGAGAGGATAAACAAAATTGATAAACCATCAGCCAAACTCATCAAGAAAAAAAGGGAGAAGACTCAAATCAATGGAATTAGAAATGAAAAAGGGGAAGTAGCAGCTGACACGGCCGAAATACAAAGGATCATGAGAGATTACTACAAGCATCTATACGCCAATAAAATGGACAACCTGGAAGAAATGGACAAATTCTTAGAAATGCACAACCTGCCGAGACTGAACCAGGAAGAAATAGAAAATATGAACAGACCGATCATGAGCACTGAAATTGAAACTGTGATTAAAAATCTTCCAACAAACAAAAGCCCAGGACCAGATGGCTTCACAGGCGAACTCTATCAAACATGTAGAGAAGAGCTAACACCTATCCTTCTCAAACACTTCCAAAATATAGCAGAGGGAGGACACTCCCAAACTCATTCTATGAGGGCACCATCACCCTGATACCAAAACCAGACAAAGATGTCACAAAGAAAGAAAACTACAGGTCAATATCACTGAGGAACATAGATGCAAAAATCCTCAATAAAATACTAGCAAATAGAATCCAACAGCACATTAAAAGGATCATACACCATGATCAAGTGGGGTTTATTCCAGGAATGCAAGGATTCTTCAATATACACAAATCAATAAATGTGATACACAATATTAACAAATTGAAGGAGAAAAACCATATGATCATCTCAATAGATGCAGAGAAAGCTTTTGACAAAATTCAACACCCATTTATGATAAAAACCCTCCAGAAAGTAGGCATAGAGGGAACTTACCTCAACATAATAAAGGCCATATATGACAAACCCACAGCCAACATCGTCCTCAATGGTGAAAAACTGAAACCATTTCCACTAAGATCAGGAACAAGACAAGATTGCCCACTCTCACCACTATTATTCAACATAGTTTTGGAAGTTTTAGCCACAGCAATCAGAGAAGAAAAAGAGATAAAAGGAATCCAAATCGGAAAAGAAGAAGTAAAGCTGTCACTGTTTGCAGATGACGTGATACTATACATAGAGAATCCTAAAGATGCTACCAGAAAACTACTAGAGCTAATCAATGAATTTGGTAAAGTAGCAGGATACAAAATTAATGCACAGAAATCTCTTGCATTCCTATACACTAATGATGAAAAATCAGAAAGTGAAATTAAGGAAACACTCCCATTTACCATTGCAACAAAAAGAATAAAACACCTAGGAATAAATATACCTAAGGAGACAAAAGACCTCTATGCAGAAAATTATAAGACACTGATGAAAGAAATTAAAGGTGATACAAATAGATGGAGAGATATACCATGTTCTTGGATTGGAAGATTCAACATTGTGAAAATGACTCTACTACCCAAAGCAATCTACAGATTCAATGCAATCCCTATCAAACTACCAATGGCATTTTTCACAGAACTAGAACAAAAAATTTCACAATTTGTATGGAAACACAAAAGACCCCGAATAGCCAAAGCAATCTTGAGAAAGAAAAAAGGAGCTGGAGGAATCAGGCTCCCGGACTTCAGACTATACCACAAAGCTACAGTAATCAAGAGAGTATGGTACTGGCACAAAAACAGAAAGATAATTCAATGGAACAGGATAGAAAGCCCAGAGATAAACCCACACACATATGGTTGCCTTATCTTTGATAAAGCATGCAAGAATATACAATGGAGAAAAGACAGCCTTTTCAGTAAGTGGTGCTGGGAAAACTGGACAGCTACATGTAAAAGAATGAAATTAGAACACTCCTTAACACCATACACAAAAATAAACTCAAAGTGGATTAAAGACCTAAATTTAAGGCCAGACACTATCAAACTCTTAGAGGGAAACATAGGCAGATCACTCTATGATATAAATCACAGCAAGATCTTTTTTGACCCACCTCCTAGAGAAATGGAAATAAAAACAAAAATAAACAAATGGGACCTAATGAAACTTAAAAGCTTTTGCACATCAAAGGAAACCATAAGCAAGATGAAAAGACAACCCTCAGAATAGGAGAGAATGTTTGCAAATGAAGCAATTGACAAAGGATTAATCTCCAAAATTTACAAGCAAGTCATGCAGCTCAATATCAAAAAAACAAAAAACCCAATCCAAAAATGGCAGAAGACCTAAATAGACATTTCTCCAAAGAAGATATACAGATTGCCAAAAAACACATGAAAGAATGCTCAACATCCTTAATCATTAGAGAAATGCAAATCAAAACTATAGCGTGATATCATCTCACACTGGTCAGAATAGCCATCATCAAAAAATCTACAAACAGTAAATGCTGGAAAGGGTATGGAGAAAAGGGCACCCTCATACATTATTGGTGGGAATGTAAATTGATACAGCCACTATGGAGAACAGTATGGAGGTTCCTTAAAAAACTAAAAATAGAACTACCATACGACCCAGCAATCCCACTACCGGGCATATACCCTGAGAAAACCATAATTCAAAGAGTCATGTACCACAATGTTCATTGCAGCTTCATTTACAATAGCCAGGACGTGGAAGCAACCTAAGTGTCCATTGACAGATGAATGGATAAAGAAGTTGTGGCACATATATACAATGGAATATTACTCAGCCATAAAAAGAAACGAAATTGAGTTACTTGTAGTGAGGTGGATGGACGTAGAGTCTGTCATACAGAGTGAAGTAAGTCAGAAAGAGAAAGACAAATAATGTATGCTAACACATATATATGGAATCTAAAAAAAAAAATGGTCATGAAGAACCTAGGGGCAAGAAGGGAATAAAGATGCAGACCTACTAGAGAATGGACTTGAGGACACAGGGAGGGGGAAGGGTAAGCTGGGACAAAGTGAGAGAGTGGTAGTCTATATATGGACATATATACACTACCAAATGTAAAATAGATAGCTAATGGGAAGCAGTCGCATAGCACAGGGAGATCATCTCCGTGCTTTGTGACCACCTAAGGGGGTGGGATAGGGAGGGTGGGAAGGAGATGCAAGAGGGAAGAGATATGGGGATATAGGTATATGTATAACTGATTCACTTAGTTATAAAGCAGAAACTAACACACCATTGTAAAGCGATTATACTCCAATAAAAATGTTAAAAAATAAATAAATTTTAAAAATTAAATAAAAACAATAATATACAAGGATATAATGTATAGGGAATATAACCAATGTTTTATAACTTTAAATGGAGTATAATCTATAAAAATATTGAATCACTATGTTGTACACCTGCAACTAATATAACAATATAAATCGACTATACTTCAATAAAAAATAAAATTATTTTTTTAAAACATTCCAACCGACTACTGACATGTGGGATGCAAACCAAATGTTTTCAGCTCTTCTAATTATTGAAGAGAAGATAGAAATCTTAGAGATATAAATATTTTGTATGAAATCCCCTAACATATGGATTTTGGAAATTAATTCAAAATTTTAAAATAATAACAGTGGAATTTAACCTACTGGCCACTACTACACTCTACTGTTCTTCTTACATTCCTGAAATCAAATATCCCAGGCAATATTATCAATTAGGAGCAAAGTCAATGCTTTATAGAGAAGTTTCAATAGAGGTTAAGATCACCTTGTAAATGACACAAGATTTCTATAACAAGAAGTGAATACATTTTGTAGGTTCATAAAAGTTATCTTGACATTGAATTTCCAAAAGACCTTTATAATATTCCCTTGACAATTGTTATTAAAATTGAGTCACTGTGAGATTAATGGGGAAGGATAAGAAACTAACTTCAAAGAAATAGGAAAAATTGGGTGGGAAAAACTGAGTATGCCTTCAGTGCAATTGTCAGAAAAATGTTAAGGAAGGAGAGCTCCTACAATATGAAATATCCAAGTTGTTGTAGGCACTGAGCACTGTAAAATAGTGAAATAAATAACTGTAGAAAGTTTAGAAATTTTAGAATGATATCATCCATACGTCACTCAAAATTGTGAGAGTGGCAGAAAAGCTTCATTATGTCAAAACACTTGCTGTCATCACTTCACATGTTTAGGTGTAGAAATTCAGCATGCTTATTTTTCCTGAACACTCTGCAGTTAGAGTAAACCTCATCTAGAAGAGAAACAGTACTTTTACACATGGAAGTCAAACTTTCAATTATCTAGGTAACCAGAGAAACATGATCACATTTTTCATCTTTTAAATAAAAAAGGAACTATTTATCAAAATATGAATATAACAGTGATAAGGAGTATTTTTAAAGCTATATCTAATACCCAAAATTCAGATAAATTAAATATCTAAATACAATTTAGCACTTACACATTAACTCCTAACTGTAGTCAACTACCTGGTTTTATGTACGAATTGAGAAGGAAGCTCCTTTCTAATTCCAGGTCATTATCTGGGAATCACGATGTTTCCAGGGCTACTCCATAGGCTCCAAGACCTCAATCCACTTTGATAACAAATGTTTGTGACTTTTCCTTTGCTTCTTGTTGTTTTTAATCTATCACACACACACACACACACACACTCACACACACACTAAAAAAAAAAAAAGGAGGGGGTATTTACAGATGACTTTTAAAGATAATTAAAATGGTGGTTCTTCAGCTCTTAGCTTTCCTACTTTATAAGGAAAAGAAACAAAAATCAAAAAAGTCCTTACAGTGTAATATGTCTTATATTTAACCCAACTGTCTCTTCTTTCATTCAATATATTTGTCTTGTTTCCTTACCCAATTCTCACTGCTCAAGTAGCTGGCCCACCTAGATCCTATCACTTGCCTTTTCTAGGCCTCAGTTTCATCTATTAAAGAAGGAATTTGAATAAAATTATCACTAAGATTCTATCATCCAGTTGAATTGTATGAAATAGCAACCTAACACAAAATCTTATTTGGATGTCTAAAAATATCAGTTTATACCAGAAAGTGTTCTCTACAGAGGCTATTACCTCTTCTTTATAAAAGCACTTTCAAATAACATTTATATATATATATATGTATGTATTTTATATATATAAATATATATATAATTTAACATAGTTTTTAACCAAATATAAAATATTACCACAGTAGTATGTTAAGAAAACTTTCAAATACACACAGAAGATACTGGGCAGACTGTCTCTGCCCAGGAAATGAGCCTACAAGTCATTGTGAGCCTTGCCCAGGGTCCTGCTGCAGTGAAGAGTACAAAATTATCAAACATCAACCCAAGAGGCAGGGTAAATAAAATTAAAAAGCAGTATCTTACTCTTACACCAAATTATAAATTATACACACAGTTCTGGTCCCCACAGCACAAAAAATAGAGACCTGGAGAAAGACTACTTCAATAATAATAAATGCGATGGCTGAGGCTATAGTCTTCGAGGTTAAACTTTTTTAAAGTAAGACTATTTAGCTTTAGTGACAGAGGGTGAAGGGGACACAATCAAAGTTATTATGGTTTTAAATGGAATGGACAGCTTAAACATGAACTCATTAATCAAACCGTAGAACACCAGAGTACCAACTGAAATTGGAAAGAGGTTTTATAGAGCAAAGGAAGATAGCTAACATGGAAATTCTTACTTTCAAAACATGAGATGGGCTAGTGGGGGAGGGGGGGAGGGAGTAATTTCGATACAGTTGGAGATAAGTTGAGATTTAATTTAATGAAGATGTACCTGTTATTGTGTCTAGAATACCAGTACTCTAGGTATGAGAGAAATGCTTAAAACTTGGACCTTCTCTTCAAGATTTATCGTCTATCTGAGACAAGTGTACATTCATGGATTAACAATCCAGAGTAAGCTGCTGAGAGAACAGAGGGGGCATAAATCTAAACTTCTAAACTTTTTTGTTCCATTGTTAGAGATAAAAGTTTAATAAGTAGACGATGCTTGGCCCTATGATAGTGTTCCTTATGTTACAATGTTCTCAATGAAAACTATAAAGAATATAAACTACCATTTTCTGTTTAACAATGACTTCACATTTCATGGGTTAAAAAAGTAACCTACATGGTAAAACAAGAAATATGAGCAAAAATGCAGCTTAAAATCATAAAAACTGAAGACATACATAAGCCCTAAAGTAACAGGCAGCAGAGTATAAATGTGCAGTTACGGCCAGCCCTTCTGGAAGGCCAGCACAGTAATGTTGGCCTGGGGAGGCAGTTTAGGATTTAGAAGATGGATCTTGGAGTCAGACTGCCAGGGTTTGGATATTGGCTTCAGCATGGAAAAGTTGTTTAGCCTTGATCACTCTCAAGTTCCTCATCTATAAAATGATGATAGATATAGTTATCAACCTTACAGAGTGGTTGTGAAGATTAACTCAGATAATTCCTGTAAAGCCCTCAACACAAACGTCAGGTACATTGCAAACACTCCTTAAAATACTACTACTAAGAACAGATCCCTGAAGCCATAGGAGCTGGGTGAGACTGTGGAGTCCCTTCATCTCTAGGACAGGAGCATTGGTTTGCATACCTATTAAAAGAGAGTAATAATAATACCTGCCTCATAGTGAAAACTTCAGTAGGAAACAGAATAAGAACATGTATGAAAAAAATGCTTTGTAATATATAAAGTGCTAAACATATGTGCATTACTGTAACACAACAATTCCCTTCCACCCCTTTAAGAGATCAACTACCTACATTTCTGTCTGCTTTGCCTGTAGATGTATCCACAGCACTTAGAATCATGATTGGCACATAGTAATAATCCAAAACTATTGTTGAGTGAATAAATGAACATCACATTTCTATAATTCTGAAGCTCCTTTTGTTTGACCTTTTGCCTCCCTGAAGTCAGATGAGGAATCTGAAGCAGAGAGGAATCACCTACACTGTATTAATTTTCTATTGCTGTGTAACAAATTCCCACAAACCTCATGGCTTAAAACAACCCCCATTTATGAGCTCATGTTTCGGTGGGGCAGAAGTCTGGCACAGGGCAGCTGGGCCTCCTGCTTTGGGTCTCACAGGGTCGCAATCAAGGTATCAGCCAGGCTGCTTTCTCTCCTCTGGAGGCTCAGGTAGGGAAGAATCCACTTCCAAGTTCCTTCAGGTTGCTGGCAGATTCTCAGTTCTTTCAGTTCTGCAGAACTAAGGTTCCCATGTCCTGGCTGGCTGTCAACTGACTGCTCTCCACTGCTGGAGGCTGCCTACACGCCTTCTCACCTGGCTTCTTCATAAGCAGTTCACAACACGGCGGCAGCAGAAGTGTTCAAGGCCAATCGCCCTCACGGTGAATCCCCCTCGGGCTTCGAATCACTGATTCCCACTACCCATCCGCTAGAAAAAAATTCTCTAAAGGAAGATCCAGATAATCCTCCTCTTGCTTTATTGTAACATAATCAAGGAGGTGATATCTCATCATATTCAGAGATTCCACTCACACTAAAAAGGGAGGGATCAATGCAAGGGCAAAGGTCATTAGAGGTCATTCTTAGAATTTTGCCTACCACATACTCTATGTTGTACGAACAAAGATAGGTTGTCATAATATATTGATGAATTTTCTTAAAAGCTGGTCATATCCATCTCCTAGAGAAGTGGAAATAAAAACAAAAATAAACAAATGGGACCTAATGAAATTTAAAAGTTTTTGCACAGCAAAGGAAACCATAAACAAGACCAAAAGACAACCCTCAGAATGAGAGAAAATACTTGCAAATGAAGCAACTGACAAAGGATTAATCTCCAAAATTTACAAGCAGCTCATGCAGCTCAGTATCAAAAAAACAAACAACCCAATCCAAAAATGAACAGAAGACCTAAATAGACATTTCTTCAAAGAAGATATACAGATTGCCAACAAACACATGAAAGGATGCTTAATATCACTAATCATTAGAGAAATGCAAATCAAAACTACAATGAGGTGTCACCTCACACTGGTCAGAATAGCCATCATCAAAAAATCTAAAAAAAATAATTGCTGGAAAGGGTATGGAGAAAAGGGTACCCTCCTGCACTATTGGTGAGAATGTAAATTGATACAGCCACTATGGAGAACAGTATGGAGTTCCTTAAAAAACTAAAAATAGAATTACCATATGACCCAGCAATCCCACTACTGGGAATATACCTTGAGGAAACCATAATTCAAAAATAGTCATGTACCACAGTGTTCATTGCAGCCCTATTTACAATAGCCAGGACGTGGAAGCAACCTAAGTGTCCATCGACAGATGAATGGATAAAGAAGATGTGGCACATATATACAATGGAATATTACTCAGCCATAAAAAGAAATAAAACTGAGTTATTTGTAGTGAGGTGGATGGACGTAGCATCTGTCGTACAGAGTGAAGTAAGTAAGAAAGAGGAAAACAAATACCGTATGCTGACACATATATATGTAATCTAAAGAAAAAAAAATAGTTCTGATGAACCTAGGGGCAGAACAGGAAGACGCAGATGTAGAGAACATCTTGAGGACATGGGGAGGGGGAAGGGTAAACTGAGATGAAGTGAGAGAGCAGCATTGACATATACATACTACCAAATGTAAAACAGGTAGCTAGTGGGAAGCAGCCACATAGCACAGGGAGATCAGCTCAGTGCTCTGTGACGACCTAGAAGGGTGATATCGGGAGGGTGGGAGGGAGGGAGATGCAAGAGGGAGGGGATATGGTGATATATGTATATGTACAGCTGATTCACTTTGTTATACAGCAGAAACTAACACACCATTGTAAAGCAATTATACTCCAGTAAAGATGTTAAAAAAAAAAAAAAAGCTGGTCATAGAACACATGTCTAGGATGATCCTTTACTTTTTAATTAACATGTTTAAATATGCAAAAAGAGAGTCAGGTTATATATTACGCAGTTCACAGTGGTAATCCCTGGAGAGTGAGGCTAAGTCTCTCTCAGTAAGCATACACTATCCTTAAAATTAAAAATAATACAAAGAAGAAAAAGAAATTGACCCTTTCACTTATGTTTTTCATCTTTTTAAAATGCAAATTCTAAACACTTGCTTCTCCTCCACTTTATTCGGCTCACCAATAACGTAACAGAATTGAATAAAATAATTTCCTCCCCTTTAAGGCATCTTTCTTCAAGAGTTTTATAGATATTTCCCTACTAGTCACCCCCTAGTTCTTGCACCACGCTTCCCTAGAGACTTCCCTTAAGCTTCAGTTCAGAAGACACTGTCTCACTGGTCTCAAAGGCAACCAGAGCCTCTCAGTTCTGCAAACCCCACTCTTCCACTTATGGACTCAACACCATCATGTTTATCAAGTAAAATAGGTCTCATCCACTTTTATCTGCCCAGGGAAAGAAAATAAAACTTCAGAAAACCCTCCAGTTTAAAGAAAGCCATTGTGCTGTATCTAAGCATAACTGCACAAACCATGTTTGCAGCAGTAGATTGGATTAGCTGTATACTGTAAAATAAATGAGCTAGAAATCCAAGCAGTAGGTGCACTGATATTTTGTTGTAAAATTCATGTGTCAAGAAATCTTTGACAAGCAGTATTTCCATACTTAAATTGAGCAATGGATTGAAGCCTGAAAAAAGAGCAGAGGATGTATTCTGCAGTTGTGTCTTAAATCGTGTTACCCACTGATAGTTTTTCCCATGGAAAAAGCAACCCCTCCCATATAGAGAGATTGCATGCCAAGAAACAGGATCTAATTAAATCAGTTATGTTGCATTATGACATGTGAACAATGTGCGCCCACAGCAATCTTTCCATGGAAAAATTAAATAAAACATATTTATAATTCAGATGTATATAAACATGGGATACCACCTACATTGCCTGTCATCTGCTCAAAAAAGCTCTGAACTCTAAATATAATGGATTCTTGGCTGGGGTGAGAGGTACCAAAGACATTTTATAACATATTTAAACTTCATCCAGATTTCTACATAGCCTCTGAAATTCAAAGCTAGAAAAAGCCCAGAATTCGTGATCTTTTGTACATCAGTACCAACTCTTACCCCGATTATCTACTCTTAAAGTTTCAATAATAATTTTCTTATTGTGCCTTGGTATCAGCCATCTTTAACTACCCACACAAAGCCTGAAAGGCTTTACATTTATTGAAAGTACCATAGCAACATAACATACAAATCAAAAGCAGTGCTAACAAAGAAGAGCTGGTCACCTTGAGTAACTTTCCCTAGCTGCCTACTAAAGTTAGGAGTAAAATACATTTTTCAATGTGTTAACAGTGTGTGATTTTGTTGTTGTTGTTACTGTAATACAGATTTTTCATTTAAAATTGCATGTTTCATCTTCAGAAAAATCTCTTACCTAAATCTTTCAAAGAACTGAGCAAACATACATTTCACTGTACATTATTATGTGGAAGTGTTTTGAAAAGCCAAAAGCACTGCATAAGCTTTAAAAATCATCACTATTCCCAGTGTTTAACTTCTGAAAAATGCAGGGTGCAGAGCAAAGTTGACTTTTCTAGTTTTCTAGTTAACTAAAAGGTGGACTTCAATGTTCTATCTAGAACTTGAATATGTTCACAGATATTTCTCTCAATACTTAATTTACTATGAGGGATGGAAGAACTGGGTTTAGTTAATTGTATAATGTCCCTTCAGGGCAGGTAATTAGTAAAAATGGGTCACAAAGAAGCTAAAAGACATAAGCACAGCAAGAAAATACAACAAACAGCAGAAATGAACCATACATTTAATCCTCAAAGTCTCCATGTCAAATAAAAATTAAATAATAGCAACTGAGTTTCTTAAAGAGCACAAAATCTGGATAATAAATATATCATTGAATTAGTTAAGATAATGCTAAATGTTTTAACAGATAAAATCTAAGATTTCAGCAGGTTATCACAAAGGTTCAGGAAGGAATGGAGAGCAGGAATTCCATGCAGTCATTCAGGGACCCAGGCTGCTGAAGGTTCTGTCATCTTCAACTATCAGCTGCCAGAGTTGCCCTAAGGATAAGTATGTGTCTAGTAGATGGAGCAAGAGGGAGGGCAGAACATCACAGAGACTGTGCCTCGGGTCAGACGTAGAAGTGATGTGCATATCTCCCACCCACATTCCATCGGCCTGAAATCAGTACTATGGTCTCATCTAAATGCAAGGGAGGCTGGAAAAATATAGTCTAGTTGTCTGCCAAGGAGTGAAGAAAACTGACTTAGTAGACTGAGAGCCAATTTCAGTCAAACTACAAATGTGCTCTTAACCCCAATTCAAAAGAAAAAAGAAAGAGAACAAACATCAAGAACAACCAAAAAAGAAATGTTCTCTTCTAGCAGGGCAATTTAGTCTGGCTTTTCCAGAACTTCCATTTTTCGAAGCCATTCAAACCCCAGTTCTTTTCTTCTATTGGACGGTATGTCCATTCACATGGCATTCAACAACAGAAGAATCATAAAATATGGAAATGAGGGCAGAGCAGAAAACTTAGGCAATTCAGTGTTCAGAAGAGTGTGGACCTGGGACTTCCCTGGCAGTCCAGCGGTTGAGACTCCAAGCTTCCATTGCAGGGGGTGCAGGTTCAATCCCTGGTTAGGGAACTAGGATCCCGCATGCCACACAGCACGGGCAAAAAATTAAAAAATTTTAAAACAGAAGTTTGTGGACCAACTTGACTTGCTAATCCACAGTCTGTGTTTCTGGAGAGAAGAAGAAGGGGGAGTTCACAATCCACAAACCAATCTCTGTTGTTTCTGCAACACTGCAAAAGTGCGACTCATGAATATGTTAATGAAATTGCAGTGAGAGTTTTGGCACTATTTCATCACCTCAACTAGATTAGAGAGTAATAACACTATGGGTTTACACGTCTTCAGAAACTGCTGTGGTAGTAAAAAAAAAAAATTGGATCTGCGATATTTATAATGCAACAAAAATTACAACCATGCTACAATAAAATAATGATAATTATTTTATATGTAAGTAAGAGTGTGCAACATACACACACAATAGTTTACTGTTAAGGTCATTAACTGCTTTCCCATGTTTCTGTTTTCTGGTGTTAATGTGAGTCTGTATTTGTGAATGGATTCACATCTCTGCCTACTTCCAAAGATAGAGAAGATATAAAAATGGAAATTGTGGGTGGAACATTTTTATTGGCAAGGCAGGAACCTCCTTTAGAAGCATTTAGCACTTTTCTTTGATCATTAATTAGGGTTCTAAGAACAGAAGGACTCAGAAAAATCTATTCTTACCTTTATATTCCAATTACTAATGTAATAGTCAAATTATGTCCTAAGACTCTGGAACTGTTCCACGGGTTCAAGCCTATTTAAGAGTTCATGAATGCATTGTTTTAAGGTAGTGACCTATTCAACAGGTAGGGAACTTTACAGAGGCCAAAAGATTAAAGATTAACTGAAAAGTCTTCAACAGCTTCATTATGCAGCCCAGACCACAAAGAGGAAATTGACCATTTTTTCCAAATGGTAACCAGAGTGCCTAATTGGAGCATTCAGCTGAGCTGAGATATCAGATCCCCCCGAAATATCAGAAATTATGCTCAAACTCCAACTTCCCCAAGGATGTTCTCATTAGGAGCTACAAGAAGTATAATAAGATTTGGGGAATAAAAATCCATAGGCTCAAGGATTTGGAATCCTCTCGGATTCCTGAGAAATGAGGATGCTCCTCGTTCCATAAACCAAGAGTATGCTGCTGATTTTCTCACTGTGTTTTACAGGCACATTATAAGAAAAGATACTAGAGTTTCTATTACATTTGTTTAATCAAGAGAGAAGAAATATTTTTCCAGATTAGTGAGTAATGACCTTATGTTTGTTAAGAGATAGGTAGCCACTAAATACTTTTATACACATTATCTCAAGTAATGCCAACCATCCATCAGCATGAGGCTAGACATAGACTTATTTGTGATGTTATATATCCCAAAATGATGAAATTGTAAGGCTACTTATATAGATCCTCTGTCCTTCTGGTGTGTCCACTCAGTTTACAATTTTCAAAACAACAACAACAAAATTGTGACCAGTGACACTTCCAGAGTATCCCTGACCCAGAATGCCTTCATTTTGGGAAATTAGGTCCTGTTAAATAAAGAAGATTATCTTGCTTACAAAGAAGATTGTTGGGATTGAAGAAAAGGAAATAATTCACTGTGACTGTATATAAATAGCACTTTACATGTTTGGGCTTCTACATACTTACATTTATATGTGTATGTGTATGTACATGGATACACACCTACATACAATCACAGGAGAAAAGAGAACCAGCCAAATTGGAAATTATCCTTGAGTTAGTATACATTGAGAGTGCTGTGTTTACTTTGATCCCAAACACACACCTGATTGCCTTTGGTGATACAGTGTCATAAGTAAGTTCTAGGTTGCGATTTAGGAGAAGAGTTCTAGGTTAAAGTTTTTTTCTTTTTTTTTTTAACTTGGTAAAGAATAACTCAGTAATATCGAAGATCCCTTCCAGCTCTAAAATTCTGACTCTCTGCCTTCGCTTTGCTATGGAGACCTGGACTCTATGGCCATAAACACATCTCCTTGGATCTCATTTGACATAACAGTAAAACTATCTTACACATGCTCTGCCTATCTCACAGGAATAATCTAGGGACATAAGTCTTCCTGCTATATTTGTCAATCTGAAACATTTGAATAATTATTATATTAATTCAGGAAGTTTTTAATCTAGATTAAAAGACAATTGGAAGAAAAAAATAGCACCAGAAAGGATTGTTTATATATAGATTCATTTTCCTTTGTTCCTCCTTAACCTATTTTCAAACCCATTTTCTTTGATCAAAGCCTTTGGTGGCTTGGTATCAAAATGAATTCAAAAAAATAAAGATTGAAAATTAAAACCGGAAAAAAAAAAACTACTGAAGGTGAAAGAGTAGTCTGGGGTAGAAAGTAATATAGAAAAATTCAAGTATATGAAAGAATAGAATTTTTTTAATTTATATGTCTAAAAGAAACAAAGGTTTCATTAAAAAGTCAGGAACTGTTAGTTCTACTTAGATCATAAATAAGTAGCAGATTTTTATTCTAATTAAGCAACACTTTCTGAAAAGCAGAGAGTGTAAATGTGATTTGATTTAATATGACCATCTAGAATATTTATATTATGGTTCTTACATGCTTTTGGTGGTGAGCCCCTTTGAGAATATAATGAAAGCTTTGGACCCTCTCTCTAGAAAAATACACACGCATGCAATTTTGCATATAAATTCAGGACCCTACTGGGCCATGGACCATAGGTTAATAACTCCTGATTTACAATGTTACAGCCCTGTTTATAAAGTACCAGGGCTCTTGGATCAGAAGAGTCTGAATTTGTAGGGTTATTTACATAAATTTGCATACTCTATTCAATCTGCTCTACCTCTATGTTTATAAGATAAATTATTTGCTCTAACCTACTATGATAGTATTCAAATTCAATATCACTGACATGGTACACATAAAATCCTTTAGCAGATTTTTAAGCCAATCAATTTAATCACATCTCACAACCAAGGCATAGCTGGGAACACCCTGGCCAAAATGAAGATTGTTGTCCCATGGGTTTTCATGCAGTGAAGCTAGGCACACCCTGTCTTGGTCTTAACACAAAAATGCTACAGCCCCTTCCTGATGTCGCCTGTACCCCATGCAGCCCTAGAATGTGATGAAACTGCCCTTGGTAGTTTATTTACTAACCATCAAAGCTATTCTTTCATTACCTTCAGAATGTAATGGTTATTTTATGAAGACTCATTAAATTTAATGAGATACAGCTGTGTTTATTGCTATCCTATAAAAGGAGATGCAGGGGTGCGGGGGGTGGGGGCTGGCTTCAGACTGGCTCTTGCTTCTGTGGAGTACCAAAAATAAAATGTCAGCCCTTGTCTTGTACTCAGATCAAGGAGCTTCAGAATTCAGAAGTCATCCCAAGGGTCAAAGTTGATTAGGAGGATCATTATGACCACTGCTGTTCTTATTACAACCTGGCCTTATTAACCATCATAGCAAACTCATATAACTCAATAGCAAAAATACAAATAATCTGATTTTAAAATGGGGAGAGGATCTGAATAGACATTATTTCAAAGAAGACATACAAATAGCCAACACGCTTATGAAAAGGTGCTCAACAGCACTAATCATTAGGGAAATGCTAATCAAAACCACAATGAGATATCACCTCACACCTGGAGAAGGCTATTATCAAAAAGACAAGAGAAGTGTTGGTGAGAATGGGGAGAAAAGGGGACTTGTACACTGTTGGTGAGAATGTAAATTGATGCAGCCACTAAGGAAAACAGTATGGATGTTCTTCAAAATATTAAAATAGAATACCATATGATCCAGCAATTCTATACCTATACTTCTGGATATATATCTAAAGGAAATGAGGGACTTCCCTGGTGGTGCAGTGGTTAAGAATCCGCCTGCCAATGCAGGGGACCTGGGTTTGATCCCTCGTCCAGGAAGATCCCACATGCTACGGAGCAACTCAGCCCATGCGCCACAACTACTGAGCCTGCGCTCTAGAGCCTGCAAGCCACAACTACTGAACCCATGCGCTACAACTACTGAGCCTGTGCTCTAGAGCCCACAAGCCACAACTACTGAGCCCTCATGCCACGACTACTGAAGCCCACACGCCTAAAGCCCATGCTCTGCAACAAGAGAAGCCACGGCAATGAGAAGCCCACGCAACACAACGGAGAGTAGCCCCTACTTGCCACAACTAGAGAAAGTCTGTTTGCAGCAATGAAGGCCCAACACAGCCAAAAATAAATAAATAAAATAAATAAAGTTTTTAAAAGTTATTTAAAAAATTAAAGGAAATGAAATCAAGATATCAAAGAGACATCTGCACTCCCATTTTCACAGCAGCACTATTCACAATAACCAAGACATGGAAACAACCTAAGTATCCATCAATAAATGAATGAATAAAGAAAATGTGAGAAAGATAGATAGATAGGTAGATATACAGATAACATTATTTAGCCATAAAAAAGAAAAAATCCTGCCATTCACAGCAACAAAATGTGGTATGTATGTATATATGGTGGAATATTACTCAGCCAGGAGAAAGAAGGAAATCCACTTGAAACAACATGGATGGACCTTGAGGACATTATGCTAAGTGAAATAAGTCAGAGAGAGAAAGACAAACACTGTATGATTTCATTTATATGTGTAATCTAAAAAAGCGGAACTTAAGAAACAAAGAGTAGACTGGTGATTGTAAGGGGCTAGGTGGTGGGAGACATGGGAAGATGCTGGTTAAAGGGTACAAAATTCTAGTCATAAGATGAATAAGTTCTCGGGATCTAACATACAGCATCAATAATAATCTAACAAAACTGCACTGTATACTTAAAAGTTGGTAAGACAGTAAATCTTAAATGTTCTCACCGAAAGAACAACAAAAAATGGTAATTAGGTGAGGTGAAAGACATGTTAGCTAATCTTATTGTGGTAATCATTTCACACTATGTACATGTATGAAATCAGCACACTGTACACCTTAAACTTACATTATGTTATGTGTCAATTACATCTCAATAAAGCTGGGTAAAAAACTAACAGCAACTGTCATAGTAATAATAACATCAATAATAACAATGGCTATCAATTATTATACCATTACTTCATGCCAAGCATTATTGTATGCACATTACATATTATCTCACTTAAATTTAGTTATGCCATTGGTCATAAAGCCAGAAGACACTATATTTTCACATGCAGTCTGGAGATTCAGTACAGTCTGCAGATTGTAAGATGGACATGATGTCTCAGAAAAGCCCCATAGGGGGCTTCCCTGGTGGCGCAGTTGTTGAGAATCTGCCTGCTAACGCAGGGGACATGGGTTTGAGCCCTGGTCTGGAAGGATCCCACATGCTGCGGAGCAACAAGGCCCCTGAGCCACAACTACTGAGCCTGCGCGTCTGGAGCCTGTGCTCCACAACAAGAGAGGCCGCGATAGTGGGAGGCCCGCGCACCGCGATGAAGAGTGGCCCCCGCTTGCCACAACTAGAGAAAGCCCTCGCACAGAAACGAAGACCCAACACAGCCAAAAATAAATAAATTAATAAACTCCTACCCCCAACATCTAAAAAAAAAAAGAAAAAGAAAAGCCCCATAGGAAAGGCAAAAGAGTAGGCCTAGATTCCAAAGTAGAACCAGTTGAAAACCTAAGAAAAGTTTTCCAGATCCATTCTTAGGGGCAAGTTCTGCCTTGTAATTTTATGGCCAGATCTCACGGCTGGAGCATCTTGTCTTGGAGCTCGCCTAAACCAGGAGCATTCAGTCTTCCAGTAGCAATCAAGATCCAAAAAGTCCTGAAAGAACCACTTAAATGAAGTCTGGAACACACGGAATTTGGAAATAGGATTTGCTGCCTCTGTGGTATATCAGGTTGGAGTTGGAATCTTTAGTTCTTGGCAGTGACTGGGAGATCATGGATTGTATACAGCAGCCCTTAGAGCAGACTTGAGGTATTTTCATATTTAATATATGAGAATTAAATACTATGTTAAAAAATATGGTAATTCCAGAATCTGAGTGATGGGTATGTTCATTACATTATCTTAATCTTGTCATTCGTAAAGGAAAAAAGAAAATTTCATGTAGGCTCCAACATGAAGTTATTTGTCTGACTTACCTGGCTCATCTCCTTTTAGGTATTCTTTCTTTTTAACCCTGTCCCAGAGGATGTCTAGCTTCACAGGCACTCAAAGAAGGGCCAGGCTATTTGGAAGGCAGAACGTGGAACACCCATTGCTCTCTGAGTGCAGATTCATTCCACTGAAAAATCTTCCACAATGTACAATGAATATTGAGTATCTGGAAAACAGAAATATTTCTACTAACAAATTAGTTCTAAATCTATTTCTAATTAATTTTAAATATAAGCTTATGAGAAGATTGTCTCTACAATCTGTGACCTGCAAGTGTCCCAGAGTTGCATTTCAGAGACCAAGTAGAAAAGTAATCTGGATGAAGAAAGACTAGAGGAGAACATGTATTTTTCCCTTCAAAATATTTAGTCCAGTCTACTTGGGAAAGCAAGTTAATAACCAGATGAAACAAACAGAAAACAATACAATGCTGAGGTATGGAGACAATAACAAATCCTCCCAGTTTCCAGAAAAAGTAACTCTAAAGTAGGATGCATGCCTGAAAATTTCTAACTATTCCTAAGTCACATTGAAAGTTACCAGGGTTTGTTTGGGGGACATCCACATGAACTAATATGATTCAATTAATCCACCAGTCAATTTACTAGGAAAGAAGTTTCTCTCTGGGAGCGACAGAGTCCCACAAGAAACGTTCCAGAGCACTAATAGGCAGGCCATTTACACTTGGTGGTGTTTACTGTCATACACACTATGGGACAGTTTTAATTAAACAACACTGATTTATCCTCATACTGAATACTTGTTTATTAGTGTTGTGTGAGATAAGCACAAAAGTTAACTGTTCTTAGAACCAACATAACTATACATATTGTTTAGCCTTTCTTCTTCTATCACATTAAACTATATGATAGACAACAGCTTCAAATTAAGAAAGAGTCTGTGACTTTAACATGATGTGTAGTACATTTAATAAAGGTAGCAGTTAAGTTTAGAGCCTGAATTTGAATCCAGATTAACACCTCTGTTAATCTTGGTCAAGTAAGTAACCTCTCTGACCCTCAGTATACTCATCTGTAAAATGAGGATAATAATAATACTTCATAGGGTTATTGGGAGGATTACATGAGATGATGCAAAGTATGTGAAGATGTATAAAGTATGTTAGATAGTGCCTGGTATATAGTAAGCACCCAATAAATGACAAATGTTACTAAAATTGGGAAAGGAAATCTTTAAAACTTATATTTACAAAGAGTTATTTTTTACCATTCTAAGAAATGAGGTAGAATCTTTAAGGAAACCTTAAAAGGTAAAGTAAGCTTTTCTATGCTTATTTAGATGAAGTTGAAAAAAAGTCTATTCCTGTTTTAATGCAGTGACCTAATTAACCTTTTGCCAGTATTAAAATGACCTTGAGTGGGTCCTGTGACCTCAACTGCTTCATGCTGTTGACTTTAAACAGGCTTTGGGGGATGGTCAGAAACAGCATCTGGTTAGATGGGCAAAAGGTCAAATTCATTTGCTTTGTAATAAATAGCAAATATACTTTACATTAGCTGCTTACAAATAGGAAGAAATGCATAAAATTCGTTTATCAAAGCAAGAAGGTAAGATATTACATAACGAATTTAAAATAAATCAAAAAATTCCAAAAAGGAGCCAACATTGATTTTTGGTCACACACCACTTATTTTATACCAGGAAGTGATTAAATTATTCATTTTTATAAACTAAAGAAATTCATTTCCAGCTAACATTAAAATGAAGTAAAGATGAATCTAATTAAACAACCCTGATTTATCATCATAAACATTCCTATCTCAGGCAGAGAAATCACTGAGCTCTATCTAGTGAAAGAGAAAAGATAAATGTAGCTTGTGAAAATGTCAGAATTGTAGAACTATCTGATTTCTAAAACTCTTCCTTGTTTTACAAATGTTTATGCTTCAAAAACCAAAACTCTAGTGACGTCTTCCAGGTTATCCACAAACTCTAGGATGAATGACTCAAAAATAGCCTATTTTATCAACAGAACAATGTTGGGAAAAATAGTTTCAAAGGAGAAGCCAACCATGAAGAGTATTACATTGTTTAACCAAAACCAATACACACAACCACATCTGATTTTTGTACCTCTTATTGAAATCTTGGAGGGTTTTTTTTCAGACTATTTGTAGAGCAAGTTTCTTTCTATTCATATAACTCTAAGCTGAGTTTCATTGGTATGTAATCATCATAATGACTCCTGATACAGCAGAAGTAGCCAAATCTTTTAATTTACAAATTCCATTCATCAACTTCATGTCCATTTCTGTTCCAAAAGGACACCAAAAGGAGGGCATGAAAGCATTCAAATATACTGTTAATACATGTGCAGCCTAGAGTCTTTTTCGAAATGAAGTCAAGTTCAAACGCCTGCTTGTCCAGCATTGTTAAGAAAGATTTGTAAAGCATCTCCTTATTGGAAATATATCCAGCTTGTCTCTCTTCCCTGTAATAATAGTAAACTAGTTAGTCAATATTCGGCTTCTGTACGTAGTTACACATTATACAAAAGCACTTTATGCCTCAAGTGATCATGTAAGGCCATCACTCGCCTTATATTCCTCTAAGCTCAAATGTTTACCGCTGCAGCAGGCTCATTCAGTTATCATTTATATCAGTTATCAGTTACAAACTGGTCATTCCAATCCCTCCATTATTAATTTTTTTATTGCCCTTCAGATCATGCCCCATTTTTCAAGTGGTATTTCAGAGCCTAAATCGTTTCTTTCTGCAAAAAATCCAGCCATAAATGCCAACTATTTGTAGTGCATTATCATTTGTAATGTCCTAATTATTTTACATAATCAATAACATCAAGTCCCTTTTCTTGGGGACTTTCTGTTTCTTTACATTTTATTCTAAACACGTCAGTTTCCATCAAGAGCAAAACCGATTTTCTTGTCCTGCATCTGCTCTCAAGACAACCTTAATTCACCATAAATCTATTTGTGCTCACTGCATAGTTAGACCCAGTTGGTTATGCTGATATAATCCTGGGGCCAAACATACCTTGCTCTGCAAAACTTGTAACTGAAATGCTATCCTGACGATGATCACAGTGACTAGAGGGGGCGTTTGATTTCATTGTTGTTATTTTTGCAGAGGTCTCTGTTTATGATGTGATGCATTTGGGCCTAAGCACATTAGCTGCATTATTCATTGGGTACATTTGTCAGAACATGCATGTGTATAAAGAACTAATGATCCATATTAAATTAATGGCGCTATAAAAAAGAAAAATACTCCATACAAGCAGCTATGTCAGAAACTACAGACTTTGATAAACCATAGAAAGGACCTAATCAGATGAAGCATTGGGCTGTTCTGTCTCCAAAATTACATTTCTAGAAATGTACTTGTACACAATGTTGGTTTTATTAAAACAAATTAATTCAGTCATTAAGGAATCATAAGGCAAGTGTCTCATAAGTCAGGACCTCCAGTGTAACAAATTGATTAAATGACTGTGTAATAGTCTCTTTAAACAAATCTAGTGTAACAAGTTAATAGATCTGCTCAATTACCATGCTGGGGTGATGAGGATGTGGGCGACTCTCTCATTAAATCTGGGAGATTGTTCTTAAGAGTTTTTTCCCCTTTCCTCTCTATTTTTCCGTGAGAGCTGTGTTGTGCTTTGGATTTGAGGTTTATTTTGAGGCTTCTAGAAATTGATTGTTCTAACGGAATTAAAAATAAAAAACTGAATTTGATGCTGCTGACTTCTCCAGTGGATTTGTCAGCTGCTATTTCACTTGGTGTTCTCTCTCCCCCTCCCTCCCCCTCCCCCTCCTCTTCCCCTTCCCCCTCCCCCTCCTCCTCTCTTTCTCTCTCTCCCCTCTCCCTCCCTCCCTTCCCCCACCCCGCCTCAAACCTGTGCGTTGGCTGTTGGTTGAAAGAACGCAGAGCCCCCAAAACCGTCCTCGGTGTTAGGTACAAAAAAATAGCCAGGGCCCCCGGGATCAGAATAGAGCTTGCCCCGGTTTAGCAAAATTTACAGCAAAGAGTTCTAACCAGGAAAACCGGCGGGCGCCCTGCGGGGAGGGAGGGAGAAAGGGGTGGAGCGGGCAGAGGTCACCTACGTTTCCTCTGAGTCGGGAGTTTAAAGGAGATGTCCATACTATTTAGCCACGGGTTGATTTCATAGAAAGTTTTTCTCCAGGCTTCTACACGTGAGAGGGAAGTTTGCCAGCAAATCCCCGGGCCTTCCTGGGCCTTGTTCATTTCTGCTCGGTTTTCCTGCAAGAGAGGAAGAACATCTCAGGAAGTGCTCGAGATGAGGGTGGGGCTTCCAGTCTCCTTAGTGAGTCCTGAGAAGTGGCCTTGACCGGGTGGGGGGCGGGGGCGGGGAGATGGGAGGGAGGGAAGAGATGGAGGGCCTGGAAGGGAGAGAATGGTTTCAACCAAACACCCTACGTTGACTTTTCTCTCTGGTGAATGTTGAAATCCTCGAGGCGAAAGATGGAGGCCAGATACGGAGGAGCTCTGGAAGCTCCTCTCTTAACTCCTAGGATGTCCATCCCGGGCTGGTTCTGGGGTTGGGACCCGGCAGAGCAACTTCGAGCCTCTTGCCTTTTCCGAGGTGTTGATGCCCATGACACCCTCTCGCAAAGGCCCTGGGAGAAAAATCTATTACCCCACTGCCATTTTGTTAAGTGTTTGCTCCTGCGATGTGACCCTGCCACTTTATCTGTTAGTTTTTATTTTCTGAGTGCATGTTGCCCATATGTTACTCTAATAGTTGCTATAATTCTTGAGCAATGGGGCTCGTATTTTACGGGGCTGAATTAAAAAGAATGCACTTTAATAAAAACCTGAGCAATACACTAATGGCCTGACATTGATGTATTTGCATAGAGATGAGTTATACGGGCCTGCTTGACACGACTTTTAATAAATGATTGAGGAGGTTATTATAGGGATGCACTTTGGTGTGTGTTAACAAGTTATTTTAGTGCATCCGTAGCCGAAACTGGGAGCAATACAGTTCCGCATACAGTTGGAGGGTACTTTTTGTCTTATATCTTGTGACATTTATTGGGACCGCTCCGTCCCCATATTACCGTCGCAAACTACATTTTATTAACCATTAGTACGTTCACTGTGAATGTAATCAGGGGCATGAAAAAGAAAAATGAAACCGCCCCCTCCCCCCGCTCACCACCTCCCGTATTAACCATCTAGGTAGTCAATAATGAGCGTTTGATACCAGAATCCCTCCGTCGGAACCCGCGGGACAAGCAGCCGCTCTCCCGGGAACAGCACAGCGAACTGCCGCTGAGCAGGGGGGATGAGAAAACCACTAAGTGAGAAACTGTGGATAACTCAGGAAGCGTCCGCCGAGTCTGTGGGCACATGGACCGAGAGTCTCTTTGCGCCCAGAGAGCCAAGAGCCCTGACATTCCGTAGATGAGGCACCCAAGAGGATATATTCAAATACCGTCTTGCATGAGCATCCTTTTGTCCTGCTTGAATTTCTTTTCACCATGTGCGCGTACTACATAGTAAAATATGAATAAACTATAAAAATTACATATATTTGTAACTGCAGGCGGCCTTGCCTTCCCTCGCGGTCTCTGGAGAAACGGCTCAAGCGAGGTCTCCGGCGGGATTTCCGAGCCGGAGACGCGGGCAGCGCTCGGGGAGCAGCGCCCCATCTCTGTGCCCGCAGGGCGCCGCCGCCGCGACGAGCCCTCTCACCCGCACCCAGTCGGCGCGCTACGGGACAGGGGCGGGCGCAAACCTTTCCCGGGAGCCGACACGGAAGGTGGAGGGAATGTCCCCACCCCCAGCCTAGCGGGTGTGGGGCGAGAACAAAGGTCGGAGGTGGGTGGGGCAGGGCGTGGAAGACCGTGAAGCTCTCTCGCCGTGCCCTTCCGCGAGGGGTACCTGCGATCTCGAAAATCCCTCGTGACCTGCAGGGCCCTTCTCCCTTGGCGCCGCGCCGGGGTGTGGTGCGTCCCCACCGCGCGACACCCGCCGCCGCTGCTTCCAGCCTCTACCCGAACAGATGTTTTCGTCCCTCGCGGAGACTTGTAACTGATGTTCGGGACAGCTGGTGGACCGCGCTAGCAACCTGTGTCGGTTCTAGAACATACCTGGTGGGAGCTGCGGGGGAGAGGGGAGAGGCAGTATTGAGGGGAGAATAGACTGGGGAAGAATCAGGAGAGTGTGTGAGAGAGAGACGACAAAAAGAGAGAAAATTTATGTACACACGTGCGCACACACTTCTCTAAATGTATCATCTAACCGCTTTTTTTTTTTTTTTAATGGTGAAGTCCAGCATGGCTGCGGTGGCCTTTACGGCTTCTTCGTGATAACCAAGTAAGGAGAGAAGCTGGGAAATGCGGAAGCGAGCGCAGTGCGTCTAGGTGGTCTGTGCGGAGGAACTCGGGGAGGAGGGCTCGCCCTCGTCTACGAATTGCACAACGCGGAGTCCACTGCCTGGGCGCTGCAGCTCTGCGACCTGGGGAGGCCCAGAAGAGGGACCTTTCCCTGGGCGGACGGGAGGACGGGTGGTGACCAAGGCGTCATGCGCCGACCACGTCAGAGGTGCAGATTAAGCTGGGACCAAGGGGAGAGTGTTGACCAAGGCCGGCTAGCCACCCCGGGTGCGCGTGGGCGCCGGGGGGAGGCGGGGGCTCTCCCGGCCTGCAGGGGGCGCGCTCGGGCTCCGTGGGCCCAGCCCCGGTCGGAATCCCGACCTCCAGCCCGCCCCTCCTGCAGGGGGCGCGCCCAGGCTGCAGCGTCGACGCGCGGGCCTCCAAGGCTCAGCCTTCAGCCTGCAAGGTCGGGTAAAAAACTCCTGGAGGTGGAGAAGAAAGAGCGGGCCGTGCTTGGCTCTGCCCTGGGCACCCCGGTTTTATTCCTCTGTGATGCCGAGCTGTCAAGTGTCTGGAGGGGGATAGGTTCAGTTCTAGGCACGGCGGTATCAAAGGAAGATAGTACCGCGGCTCGGTGGTGCCTTCCCAGGGGCTTCTGGAACCCTCTCGTTTCAGCGGGAAGCTGTCCTGCGGGAGAGAGCCCGACTGGCTGCGCACAGGTGACCATGGCAAGTGTAGCCCGAAGGCCCCCGCAGGCCTGTGCCCAGCGATAGGGGCCGAGGCTGCGGGGTCTCCCGGGGGCCCGGGGTCCGGGGATGGAGTCTGCCCCGGGCACAGGCGGACTGGGGCCGGGTGTCCTGAATCCCAAACACACTTCGTTTGGCTGGGCTCAATAAGGAATCTGCCAAAAGGCAGAGCCGAAACCAGAGAGGGAAGCACGGTGCCTGCCACTTCCGAACTCTTGTCTAATTTCCTGGGCCTTGTCACCTCCGAAAGTAGAGAACGTGGTCGCGAGAGTCTGATGATACGTGGAGGTGAGTTCCCTGTGACCAGCTGTGCAGTGGCTGGGTTTTAGCTCGATCCAAATCGTAGGAGGGTCGCAGAGGAGACAGCACGACAAGAGGGAGTCTACAAAGTAAGGGACAGCCATATAACAGAAGGCAGCAGCCACAAGTGCCCTTTCCCACTCTAAGGGGATCTGGAGGGATCTGGGATCTGCAGTACCTGTTCCTGTAAGGG
Organism: Mesoplodon bidens; assembly: GCF_964165515.1. Classification (NCBI taxonomy): domain Eukaryota; kingdom Metazoa; phylum Chordata; class Mammalia; order Artiodactyla; family Ziphiidae; genus Mesoplodon; species Mesoplodon bidens. The sequence goes on from NC_138176.1 coordinate 192,388,431, forward strand.
TAGGCGTGCGCGCTCCCTAGGAGGGCCGGATGAGCGCTGCAGCTGTCCGCAGAGGCTCAGCCCTCTGGGCTTAAAGCAGTCTGTCAGCAGACTAGAGAAGGAAACCCATCCAGTGGGCTCTCCTTGCCTGCATCCCCGCATCATCCACTCCGCGAGAAACCCCATTAAACCCCCGTTACAGACACGCTCTTGCCCGCTTGTCCCCCTTTGCACCCGTGGACTCGAGGACCCAGAGTGTGCAGGTTAGAGGGACGGGAGAGGACTGAGCTTGAGCCTGTCTGTAGGATTTCCCTGTGGGGAGCCCCTTTCAGAGCAAATGGAATGAGGCAGGCAAATAGCGTTTTTTCAGTTGTCTTCCCATTTAATCAAGATGAATTCCCATCTGTCTCCTTCAGACCTTTGCGATTCAAAGGGAATCTCAGCCCCCGCAAACTCCACATCTTTTGCTTCCAGGTCCTTTTTGAACTGGAAGGCCTTTTGAGAGCTTCCGGCCTCCAAGCTCTTCAGGGTGTCCCCTCCCTCCTCACCTGGATGGAAAATTTGGGGAGGCCTATAGACCAGGCACAGCCTCTCACGCTTTCGGGCGATTATTTCAGCCCCTGCCTGTTGTAGGTGGGACGCAGAGCTTACTGCAAACTTTTCCCTTAGGCACATTTGTCCCGGTCTGGGAAATCTTCCCTCACCAGATACGGCCTTTTTCCCCTGGGGAAGCTGAGTCCCCTCATTCTTTGCTCTTATACACCAAGAGAGCCTCATTGGTGCCAGTTCGAGTAAGAGGTGGGGTCTGGGAAACAGCTCCTAAAACGAAAACAAGTTTTCCGCCCAGTGGAATAGGACCAGGTAAAATAGCCTGGACTCAAGCTGTGGACGGAGAGCCGCAGACCAGACACCACTCCCTGGGTGAGGATCTCCTGGATTTGCAGGGAGTAAAGGCACCACACAAAGGACTTTTCTAGGCTTCCCAGGGCAGCCAGGGGACAGTGGGGTGGCTATTGCTGTAAGCCAGCAATACAGATAGAGTACTGCATAAAAGTTGTTGAGTGATGCCGCTATTACAGGTGGAAGAATTCATACCCTTTGCGAAGGAGAGGATAGGGGACTGCAGGGGCGGGGCAGCTATTGCTAGTTTCATAGTTTTATTGAAGAGATCTGAGGTCTTGATTTATTTATTCCTCCTCCTCCTTGGATCCTGGATTTGCCCTAGATTTTGTTCCTCTCTCCAGAACAAAATTTTAAAAACCTTCCCTTGGAAATAGAAGTGGTCATTGGCTGTTGCCTTTCAATACAGAGGCCAGTGGTGGAGGGGGGGTGGGGACACGGAACAGGAGCCCCTAAATTCCCTGTTCTAGGGGAAAGAAAAGGGAGTGGACTAAAGAAAACAGCTTAATTGTAACCTTGACCAACAGGTCAAGAAGAAGTTGACTCCAAACCCACCACTACCACCACCACCTACTTGCAGCAAGATCTCTCACAGCCTCCAAGGATCAGTTCACCACAACGAGGTCTCTGAAGATGCACAGGTCTCCACAGTGCATCCAGACTTTTCAGGTACTGAGAATAGCATGAGACAGACATGGAGGGTGGCCAAGAGAAATGCTTCCAAGTCTTAGAGAGAGAATCCTCTAACAGCAGGAAACCCCAGTTAAAACATACAGGAGTTAGACGTATTAATTTAGACCTTCTCAAATTTTTATTTCTAAGAAAATATTGCTGGAAATCTAAGTTTGGTATTGCAGACTATTCGATGGAATCAGTAACTGAGACATGCATCTCAACTGCAAAGAGTATTTTAAATGGTCTATAAGTCCTCCTCTTATTTGTTTTACACATGATTATAATCCATGTGTCTTGGAGGGTGACATAATGCCACTACAAATGATGATTATGCTGAAGATTGTATTTTAAAGTTATTTTAAAGGAACTATGTGAGCTGATAAATGAATGTATTTTAATACCCTTACTTGATCTTCCATTTTGCCCCCAAAATTTTTTTATATTGAACTCACCCATTTGCTACTTAAGCTGTTTGTGCTTATTTTTACAGCAGTATGTCAGATGTTTACATATATACACAGAGTTAAATTAGACTCCTGATAGCTTGAAGATCAGTTCTCTGCCTGCAGGCTGGGAGATGAGAAAGGGTTGCATTAAAGGTCTATCATTTTCTTTAAGACCTTCAAGAGAATACAAAGTTCCCTGTGGCTTCAGCTTTGGTGGTTGGGGGTGGGGGTTGGGTGTGTGCTCACGCGCACCGGCATTCAAAGAATATTCCTTGAATGCCCACCATGTGGCAGGCACTGTGCAGTGTGCTGGGGATCCAACAGTAAACAAGGAGCATGTGGGCCTGTGCCCTTGCAGTCTGACTATTCTGCATCTTCGCTTTCGAAGAGGTAGTACAGTTGCAGCTCTGTCCAAGCTGTCACCCACTTTGGCCTTTGGGGCACATTCTTCCCCTGAGTGAAATAACACAGCACTATACTGTAAAGAAGAAGGAAGAGGAGAGGGAAGAAGAGGAGAAAGGGAGGGAGAGAGGCAGGCAAACAGACAGGCAGACTGTTCACTGGAAACCATCATGATCCTTCTAGGTAGGGCGTGGGTCCCTGGCTGACAGTCAGCCTGCGTGTGCTGGAAGCAAGGTCCCTTGAAGTCATCCATTCTGCCTTACTCTCTATACCAAGGAGGTTAATGACAACATGCCGATTTCATATATGCCTTTACAATCCTTTGTCTCTTTGTAATTGCCTCTATGAGAATACCTAGGCTGGCACTGGGATGGCTTCTTACACCAAAGGCCATGAAGCCCTAGTCTTCAACTGTATTTGCAGTTTGTACTGTTACCCTGGCGCCCTGACTTCTCTGCTTCTGCTGTGTTGGAAGAGTAGAGTAGTCAGGCAAGGAAGAGGAACATTCTGCCCATCAACTTCAGTTGGCAAGTAATGCCCAAGTTCACTCTGGAAGGAGCAAGGTCTACAGGAGCTTTCCTCTTCATCAAGAGTCAGCTCTCCTGGCTTTGGGGGACTTCATTTTTCTAAGGGCTTGCTGCCTCCCTTCCTTCCTTCATCCCAAGTAGCCAACAGCAGGTTCAGAGCCTGTCACTTACCCCCTCTCTCTCCTGCCTTCTTGCCACCTTGACTCTCTTGGAAACAGAGTCTTGTCCCCAGTTCTCAAAGGAGAGATAAAGGGGGCAATTCCAAAACCTCAATCCTTATTCAAAACTCAGGGTCCCTTCTCTCCTTTGTACCTTTTTTCCTTTCCCTGAGCTTTTCTCCCGCTAGAGAAAAGGTTTCCCTGCATCCAACCAGCCAGAGTAAAGATGGAAGAGTGTCTGTGGCTATGTTCTATGGTGAAATAAATAATACTGGCCTTGAAGCCAGATCCAAGTTCTCTCCATGGCTGAGATTCCTTCAACAACAGTATGACACAGTTAGCCAAACTGTACATCCACATTATAGAATACAGTCATCACCGCTTACATTTAGTTATGTGCTACGTTATATTTTTAAAGCCCTTTTGCTTTTGAGTTTCACAATAACTTTGTGAGGCAGTAATTATTATTAAGGTAATTTTATAGACGAGGAAACAGAAGCTTACCAAAGTTAAGTGACTTGTCTGGGATCCAGTTATCAGCAAGAAATAGAAACCAGCACTAGGGCTCAAGTTTTTTGACCCTAATGAAGTTACCCAGTGCTTCTTTCACACCACGTGGGGTCATTTTCAAATGAGTTTAAGTAATCATAAAAGATGTCTCCCTCCAGATCTTTACCTTCGAAAAACTATTCTTTATCCAGAAAACAGACCTATCTTGAGATAGGTCTGTTAAATACTATATTCGTTATCTATGCTATGTAACAGATTACCCCCAGATGTAATGACTTAGAACAATAAACCTTGATTATCTCACACAGTTGTTGTAGGTCAGGGATCCTGGAGAGCTTAGATGGGTGATTCTGCCTCAGAGCATCTCATAAGGTTGCAGTCAACATGTTGGCCAGGGCTGCAGTCATGTGATGGCCTGAGTGGGGCTGGAGGATGTGCTTCCAGAGTTCACTGACATTCCTTGTAAATGAGGACTGATTGTTGGCAGAAGCCTCAGCTTCTCACCAAATGGACCTCCCCATAGGGCTGCTTGAGTGTCCTTATAACATGGCAGTTGACTTCCACCAGAGTGAGTGATCAAGAGAAAGAGCATGGAGGAAGCCACAGGGCCTTGTATGACCCAACCACACACCATCACTTCTGCTGCACTCTATTCGTGAGAGTCACTAAATACAAGCCACACTCAGGAAGAGGGGCATTAGGCTCCATCTTTCAAAGAAAGGAATATCAAGGAATTTTTGGAAATATTTGAAAACCACCACAGGTAATTAGCCTTTAAGTGTCACAGAATAGAAAATATCCCTTGCTCCTACTTCTCTTTTCACTTTCACTTTGAATCCTTTCCTTGGTTGAATAGTTATCCTGTACAAGACAGCAGGGCCTGAGCTGCTGTGACCCGAGACTGGGCCTTTCAGGATGATGATGATGATGATGATAACTAAGACTTTCATAGCTTACTAGGCCAGGCACTGTTCTAAGAACTTCATATATGTTAATTCACTTAATTCTCCCAATAACACTATGAAATAGGTACAATTATCATCTCCATTTTACAGATGAAAAGACTGAGGCACAGAGAGATAGAGTCATTTGACCACAACCAATGAGTACTATAGACCACATAATCTGGCTGCACAGTCGTGCTCTCAACCACTGTGTGCTCTCCTGGTTATGGCAAAGATAAAAGATTTCTCAGACCCTCTTATTCACTTGGGGCCATTTGGATTTGGGAGAAAATTAGACAGATCTTTATAGACCAAAGTGAAGAGCTCAGAGAGGGAAGAAGAAAAACCCAGGATAAAAAAAAAAGTTTACAAAATTCTTTTTAAGAGCTGAGCCATAGCATCAAGCACAAGGGTCCAAGCTGCGGATGATGACTAGAGGAATTACTGCAAACCGTGGATCCACATACAAGGCTCAGATTGGAGGCATGAAAACTTGTTGGTTGCCTTTGTTTGAAGGTGGTTAGACCATCTGGTAATAACTAGGTTAATGGATTTTCAGCAACCTTGCTTTTCTGTGCTCTATACAAGCAGATTGATCCCAAACAACATACTGACAATTGATAGTTTTTTCAGAATGTATGCACCTTCAGAATTTTTTTTAAGAAATAAAACTATAGGGCTTCCCTGGTGGCGCAGTGGTTGAGAGTCCGCCTGCCGATGCAGGGGACGCGGGTTCGTGGCCCAGTCCGGGAAGATCCCACATGCCACGGAGCGGCTGGGCCCGTGAGCCATGGCCGCTGAGCCTGCGCGTCCGGAGCCTGTGCTCCGCAACGGGAGAGGCCACAACAGTGAGAGGCCCGCGTACTGCAAAAAAAAAAAAAAAAAAGAAGTAAAACTATATTATAGAGGTGTGCTGGTTTTCTTTCTCAACTTGATATCTCTGTCTCCCTTGTAATAACCAAATATATAAGATATTTACATCTCAAGATTTCGTTTAGCTTCGCCAAGGTAGACATAGGCAGTAACGTTAGGGAGGTGGTAGGATTCCTCTACAAAAATAACATGCACCCATTTAAATTGTGTACTAAAAATTCTTTCCATATAATGAGGAAGGGATGCACCTTTGAATGTATCTTCATCCAAACTAGCCCTTATTATTCAGAATATACTAATATAGAAGCCCTGAATGAGGCTTCTACTTCAGAATTCTCGCCAGCCTCCAGTAGATATAAAACCCCAAAGAGACATTATGCTTTCCTTTTTTCAAGTGTGGTATTCCATGGAAATGTCTGGTCCAGACCAGAAAATAAATGATGCATATCTAGACATTTCATCCTTGAGGTGAATGATCTGTTGGATTAAAGAAGAACACCCGAGAGTGAACTGAGGCTCTCAAATAAACTTTCCAGTTTGTGGAACAGTCCCAAGCCAATTTATAGAATGCTGAAGGCTAAAATTCAGGAAAATATCCCAGCCCTTTTGTCATGCAACTCACACCATCACTCTACTCGCCAGTCAAATTTTACATTGATAGATGTAGGGTTTGTATTATTGTGATTTCTGCAGATCTTTAAAAGGGCTACATTAGGGAGAATATTTCTCTCTGAAGCTGGAGCCTAAATGCTTTAGAACAAAATACACGCTTTCCTGTCAAAAAAGGAAATATAGTGAGGAGCTGACTTTTTTTAGAGTCATACTGAGGAAGGGAGAAGAATACTTTTTGCACGTATCTGTGTGGTAAGAGGGGGGAAATTTAGTGCAGAAATCTGCTCAGATTAGCCTAAAATAGAGTTTCTAGATGAAATTTGCTGCTTACCTCTGTTGTTATTACACGATCCTATTGTCAATGATTGACAAAAGAGTCACTGTCTTTTTTAAGCTATTCAGCGCTAGGAGTTACCAAGTGGAATTTCACCTCTCCTGTGTGTGTGTGTGTGTGTGTGTGTGCCCCTAATGATCAGCTTAAAGGACAAGACGGTGTAGATCAACCCAAGCTGATGCTGGTCTAATAACACACTCATGTACATTAGATTAGGCTCCAAACGTTTTCAAAGGTGCCCTCTGACTCTGTTGCCAGATACCATATTTACAAGAAGAGCTGGCCTCCAGTCCAGATTGCACACTGAGTGGTGAGGGGTGCACATCTTTCCAGAGGAGAATGAAACATTTTTGGTTCCTTCTCTTCCCACCATCTCCCAAGTAGAGAAAGGAAAAGTGGATTACAGTGTTCACAAGCTTGGGAAGCCACTCAACAAACCACAACTTCTGGGAAAGAAGGTATAGAGCTTTAAGTTACAGCATCCTCTGAATGTGAACCAAAGAACTGAGCTTGGAATTTGGGAACTGGGAAAATAACTGTAGGAGCCTCAAATTGTGAATGCTGCTGGGACATCTGAGAGACAGGGCCCTTTCCTTCCACTCTGTATCCCTCACCCAACCTCACTGGCTTTCCCTTTACAGGAGAAGACACATACACACTATAAAACAAAAATGAAAAAGCAGTTTTACCTTCCTTTCACCACACACACAAAACCCTTGTTTTTCTCATTTTGTTTTCCATGTTGACACTTTGTTACCTGTAAGCATTTTTAAAAGCAGAGGTCAAGTGGGGGGCAGGGAGAAATGGGTGAAGGTGGTCAAAAGGTAGAAAACATCTGGGGACGTAATGTATGGCCTGGGGACTATGGTTAACAATACTGTATTGTGCATTTAAAAGTTAGTAAGAGAGTAGATCTTAAAAGTTTTCATCATAAGGAAGAAAAATTGTTACTGTGTGAGGTGATGAATATTAACTAGATTTATTGTGATCATTTTGCAATATATATGTATATCAAATCCTTATGTTGTACACTTTACACTTACACAATATTATTTGTCAATTATATCTTAATGAAACTGGGGAAATTGTTAAAATAAAAGCAGTGGTGTATGAGGTCACTTGCCCTTACTTTTTGTTTTTAAATCGTGACCCCCTTTAGCTGTAATGACTGATTGGCAGGCTCAATCAGATGCTTATGGCTGGTTAATGTCATAAAGTTTTTGAGCCATGATGAAAGATAATTCTTACTCTCCCTTGCTTGAGCTGTAGAGTGTTTCCTCAGCTTCTCCACCGTGCTAACTCTTAGGAAAAACATTCCTGTTGTGCATACATGGAACTAAACCAAACAAACCAGGATAAAGGACACCTAAGTAAGGTGCCCTCCACCCACTTCTCGCTCACTCCCAGTTTTACAGGGCCAGTTGCAACTGGTGGCCAGCTGGAATCCTGGGTGGAAGTAAATTAACTGGAAACTCGAGTCACTGCTGCAGTCCCCTGGAATAAAGGAACGAATGCCAGTGCAGCATGGCCCCAGAGCCCACCTCTGGCTACTGCCCACACAACTCAGAGCACTTCTGTGCTCAGGCTGGCAAGCACACAGACTGTGTCTGCCTTTTGCATATTTGCCTGTAGGATGGAGGCCAGGCCACAAAGTTTCACACTTCTCGGATGCTCTAAATGTAAGGAGCTCAGAGAGAATGCTTCCTAAAGGAATTAAAAGAGGTGTCTTTCCACATATCTAACTCGGGATAAATATTATAACCCTATTTACTTCTTGAGAAAAAGTTTCAATCGTAGTTTCAATTTTCTATCAGTGATATGACTATATTACTACTGCTACTGGTACAGTAGTAGTTTTTATTATTATATTTCAGGAATAGCATTTCTAATTATTTTGTGGATTTTTGCTTTCTTAGGAAGAAGGAATAAATAAAAAGTTGCTTGGCTTTTCAAGACAGAAGAGGGATGGCAAAGGTAAAAATAAGTAAATAAAGTAGATAAGAGACTCATTTGTTGCAAAATAACAAATAATAAAGTGGTGCTTTAAGATAACAGACTTGCTCCACACCCAGGTTCTTTCATAAAGAAAAAGATGAGGGAGGGAGGGAGGGAGGGAAGGGAAAAGAAAGATCTTATTATTTAGGATTTAAATTATATCACCTCAGCACAGCAAAGCCTCTTTTGAAATAGCTGCCTCTTTGTAGGACACACACCTTAGTCTTGCTAAGAACACAGAAATTCAGAAGTTTAAAACTTACTGGGAACTTCACAAACTAGAGAAAAGAAATAAGGCAGATTTGCATCCTTTTTTCCATTAAACCATGCCATCAGGAATGTATTCTACAATAATTTCCTTCAGGCAATTTTATTCCCAGTTTTCACTGTTTTTTATTTTCAAGGGAACAAAACAGACCCACACTTTCTTTACCTAACACTAGCCTGAAGAATCTATTGAATTATATTGATTTTTCTCCCTTTGAACACAAGCTCATTAACCTGAAACACTAAGGGGATAACTATATTTCACTGAGCCTATAACTGAGTGTCTGAAAACAAAAAGATCCCAAGACAGTGATACAGCTCTCTCCCTGGGATTCCCAATTTTTTTTTTGGCAAATTCAGCCGCAGAAGCTGTGACATTGCTTCCTTTATCCTAGAGAGTTTCACATCAGTTAGAAGCAGCTTTCTTTAAATGTATCCTTCTTTATTGTAATGTTTAGCAAAATCCGGGTTCCCATCTTTCCACCAACTTCTGTATTCTTACAGGCTACTGGGGAGAAAATGTTAGCATCCAACAGCCGTGCGGCGCTGACAGCAGGCTCCGCTGCCTCCTCTCAGCTAAGTGAGCTAGGGCTGAGTTGAGAAGCTATCTTGGATGTATGGAAATGAGGTCTCCTCCAAAACCCCCGGGGACTTCCTAGCAAAGGAAAAAGCCATCAGGAAAAAATTAGACAACACAGACAGCAGAGGCAGCCTGCTAGACAAGTCTCTCCAAGAAGCCCAATGAGTGGGGCTGCATTTATCTTCCCAAACCAGGAGATGTGACCCCACTCTTCCAAAATAATAATCATGTAACAGCTATTTTACCCAAGAAACCAATATAAAGTGCTTGTGGTTTTGACTTTTATTTGAGATCTCTGATGAGATCAAATGATCTATACCCTTTCATTCAAGGCAACAGACATCTTCAACTGTTTTTTAATTTGATTTATCCTTTGAAACAGAAAGTGCATTACATTTAACTGGTCTTGCAAAGGGGGTTTTCTTCTCTTTACAAACCGAATTCCTTATATAAATTAATAAAAGTTAAAGATGCTAATATATCACCGTTATTAGCTTAAAAAGAAAACAATTTACATAGTCTATAGTATTCTTATGATACAAAACACTTCAAATTCAATTACAGCAACTAAATGGGTTTTTATGTTTCTGACCCAGAGCAGTTGTAACAATTCCCACCATCTACTTTAACACGCATTTTTATCAGAAAGGAGTTAAATTAAATACAAGCTATTGTAGCCCCTCCCTCCCCAACACTTTCTTTAAATCACTAATAAATAGCAACAAACGACTGTGCAATTTCGAAGAGAAACAGAGAGGCAGGTCTGAGGCCCTTCCTGGTTCCAAGTGTTCTACTTCAAGTCCTGGAGGCGGGAGCCGGGTGCGGAGCCAGGAGTGGTCCGGGAAGAGCGGGAGGGATGAAGGGGAAGTGGGATTGATCAAATCCAAACCCGGGAGGGGAGCGGGCGAGGGAGGATGAGAACGTTCTTTACTACGCTCCTCCAGTTAAGCAAAGGGGAACGTGGTTTGAATAGCTCTTAAAAGGGGAAGGGTAGCAGGAAGAAGGAGGTCCATCTTTTTATACCAAATTCAAAAAAGCATTTTACATTTTAAATATTCACAATAAAGTAACTTCTAGTCAGTGAGACTCACGATTTATTTACAAAGAGCCTTCAACAGGCCACTTTAGTCGGCACAGCAGTTTGTGCGGGAGAAACATCCCTCTTCCCATCTGTGGCGGCCGCCCGCCCGCGTGGCTCCGAGGTCCCGCGCGCGGTGGGTGTCGATGGGTCCAGAGGCCCTCTCAGCGCCCCCGCCCTGGCCAGCGGCCGCAAGACAGAGGCGGGGGCGGGGGCGCGGGGGGGACACGGGAGGGGGACGCGACTAGGACACCGAGCGGGGCGGGAGGGTGGCCCAGCTGCGGCGTCTGTTGCGTTAGTCTTGCGGTGTATTTCGCGGTCTTTGCCTTCTCATCATCCTCCGAGCCTCTCTCCCCAGCCCCGCTCAACTTCTAGGTTAAAAAAATAGATATGTACATCTTAGAAAATAGCAAAGGGCCCCCGGCAGGCGGGGCCGTGTCCTCCGGGCCCCGAGGAGCGGGGAGACGGGACGCGCGGTCCCCATGGCCGCCGCGGAGTGGCCGGAGGCCGGGCGGGCGCTCAGGACGAGCTCTCGTTCTCGGACGCGTGCAGCAGGAGGCCGCCGCTGCAGCTGCCGGACTTGTGCTTCTTCAGCAGCTGCGTGATTTTCTCGTCGTCCGAGTTGGGGTCCAGGGGCTTGTTGTAGTCGTCGTCCTCCTCCTCGTTTTCCGAGGCCCCTTTCAGCCGCTCGGTTTCCGAGTCCTGCTTCTTCTTGGCCGTGGCCATCTCGGCTGCGTGCTTCTTCCTCCACTTGGTCCGGCGGTTCTGGAACCAAACCTGGGGGTCGAGAAAGCGGAGAAGAGGAAGGACAGGGGCGGAAGGAATTTAAGGTGAGCAGAGCCAGGCAATGCCTTCTCTCCCACATCCCGCAGTCGCTCCTGCGGGCCCCTGACGTCTTGACACCCTCCCTCAGAGCCCTCCCAGGTCTGGGCCGTTGAAGTCGGTCTCCACTGCCCCAGCTTCCTCCGAGTATCAGGCAACAACAAACTGACTGCCGTTGCCATAGTGATGGTAACACAAGAGTATTGAGGTTGTCAGTGAGCGATTTCTCAGAAAAGAAAAAAACTTGGAAACTTAAAATGAGTTTCCCTAAAAGAGTTCGCTTGCCTACTTTCTAGTTTGAAGTAGAAAACTTTTCCCTTTCATAAAGTTGCCTCATAATGACTGCGATTCTATTCGTTTTTAACTTTCTTAGATTAAGGTATTTCAAGCAATCTGAAGTGTACTGGCTTTTTAGTGTGATTTGTGGGAGAAGACACAGCATTTACCCCAATTACCTCTGTTCTTTTCACTTTTGGGTATTTGTCTGTTTCACTCATTTCAGGTCTGAATACACACAAATATAGTAGGTAAACACTCCCCTCCGCATTTACACTTGTAATGTATGATGTAAAGTTTAAAAAAAATCTGCTAAAACAGAAACCTCAAATCAGTAATAATAACAAACATAAATGCATGGAAATATTTAATATTTGAAAATATTTAAAAGTTGAAATCATCATAGTAGTTTGTGTGTCTTTCTCTGTCTCTCTGGTTTAATGTTTTTCATAAAACCGAAGTCAAAGTAAGAATTTTCATCAGTTATTTTTTTAAGTGAAATTTTGCCAGTTACATTACTTCCCACTATTAGCATGCCTAATCTTTCACATATTATTTTAATATTGTCCCTCCCTAAGACATTCATTTTTATACAAATATTTTAAACCTATTCATGATGTTTGACATCGTGTTTCATACATATATTTTAACCTAAAGCATCAGCAATAGCAACAAATTTCCCAAACATATTGAATCATCCTCTCTTTATGCTTCTCATCCATTTTCTCATCCGTTATGTATTTATCTAAAGAATCAGAATTGTTAAGAAAGTGATTTTTAGTTTCTTTATACAGCTATAATAATTCACTTCTAGCCACGCCGACATATTTATGGTGACAAATGAAGACCTCCAGATTACTGTGGTAGGCTCTGTACCAAGCACTGCAAAAATAATTTTAACTGTGATGGTACTCTAATGGTCACATACAAAATCACTCCTGAAATGCATTTTATGGTGCTTGTCTGTGGGGAAATACTCTCCGACCAGCAGATATGGCTAACGTTGTCCCTACTTAATTTTAAAAGCAACAATATAACTAATGGAAACAGACTTAAACACACACACACACCAAATATATATATATATATATATATATATATAATGAAAAATAGGAACAAAAGAGAATACCGGAAATATAGGAAACCACTAGATTTAAAGTAAAGTACCTAGCTGTTTCAATCCCTTTATATTTCAGGGAAAGATTTCTCCAATTTGATTCTCTGGAAATACACCGCACAACTCAATTATAAGGTAAGTGACATTTTAATTATAATTTGTTGTCATAAACAGTAAAACATCTTACATCTATTGATAAACTTATATGTCATAATACAGTAATAATCTTGTCATTTCATTTGGAAAAGTACTATTCCAAAGTGGCTGCCTGAGGTAAGCTAAAAGCAGATGCATCCATGCTAAGTGGTTAGATCTTGTGGATTTATTGGGGTTTTTTTAACCTGCAAGTTAATACAGTAGCACTATAATGCTGATCTACATTAGGAAATTATATAACTAGTGGAGCCTGAATGGACAAACAAAAGCTTGAATATCGTTACAAATAGAATACATAGAAGCTATCTAACTGGCCTGGTCTATTCTCAGGGCTGATATTTCCGTAATGCTTTTATTCTCTAATAATGGCGAGTTCCCCCAGCACATGCTGCTATCTAGATGAACCTAATTTCAAAGGCGGAGGCTTGATTCCTTTTGTTCATCAACAGTTTGCCCGCCCGAGAGACCCCAGAGCCTTTGTAACCTCCCCCTCCACCCCCTTCGCTGATCTCATCTCTCCCCTTGCTTCTCGGACTGCACCCTCGAGCGGCTGTTTGTTAGTTTGGGGTGTGTGTGTGTGTGTGCGCGCGCGCACAGGCGCGCGCATGACGTACGTGGGAGAGCTCTCCCTCGAGGTTTGCAAGGTCCACTCACCTTGACCTGACTCTCCGTCATCCCCAACGAATAGGCCAAGCGAGCCCTCTCGGGCCCTGCCAAGTATTTCGTTTGTTCGAAAGTCTTCTCCAGGGCGAAGATCTGCTGGCCCGAGAACGTGGGTCTCGTGTGTTTCCTCTTCCCATCTTTGTCCAACAAAATGGATCCTTGATCTACGAGAACAGATTAAAAAAAGAAAGGAAGGGGTAAACAACCAGTTACGAGCGGCTCCGCTGAGAAGAGACGAACTCCAGAAACAACGTTGTGGTGGGAAAGGCAAGTGTATTCCTCGGCGGGCACGAGAAGTGCCGTGGTGCTTGCAGTCCCACTGCGCTTCTCGCTTTGCCTTCTTACACCCACCTGTTTTTTTAAAAGCGCGTGTGTTTGGAGCCGCAGTAAATAACCTTCTGCCCAACAACGACGTCCAACAGGGGGAGCGCACTGCTGAAGTTTGCCGAGGCCCAATCTCTAGGCCCAGTAAATTGAGGCGTGTGGGTACGGGGGGGTGGGGTGGGAAAGTCCCCTCTCACCGCCTCGTCTAGTTGGGGCTCGTTTGGTCCCGGGGCCTTTGCATGGGGGTGACTAGTTTTGTTCCTTGACCGCTTTCCTAACCTGTGCCCGCGCAACAAAGAGCGCCTTGTTTTTGGAACACAAGAGAGCTAAATCGCCCCCCAGTCGAACGCCGCTGCGGCCGAGGGGGAGGGGGCGCCGCCTTTGTTGGCGGTCCCTACGTGGCCATCCAAACGAATACAATAACGTCTCTCCGACAGCCGCCCCCGCCCCGGCCGCCCCTGTCCCGAGGCTTCCGAAGGGAACCTCCGCTTGGCTCCCCCAGCTTCCCTCAGTTACTGCCGCTCAGCCACACGAAAGAGATCAGGAGACAGAAGAAACTTCGGGGACTCGGTGAAAAGCAAAGAACAGAGCGAGAAAAGGACCGGGGACTGGCCCCTAAATGCCACCTGGGAGTATGGGAGCTTCCGCGGCTCGCTGGCCAACTACCTATAAGATTAGGGGGATCCTGGGGTAAATCAGTTGATTTCGAGCAAGATCTTTGCGGGATGTTGCATTTTCCCCCGTCCTTGTCCTGTTACCTCGTTCTTCCTCCGGTTCTTTCTCTTATTAGGATGTTGAGAGCCACGATGCCCCTCAATATGTCTGGGGCCGAGGCAGGTGGGAAACCGAGGGCCCAGTGGTGGGGAGCGGCCCGAAGTGGTGCTTGCCCTCCTCCACGGGCCGCGGACCTCTCTTCAGTGGGCTTACCTGGGCTGAGCGTACTCGGGGGACGAGGGTGGTGGTGGTGAGGGCGACGAGGTGAGGTGGGGACACCCTGGACCGAGACGTACATGCAAACACACGCGTTCGGCTCAGGGCTGAGGAGGGCTCGCCGCTGCCGGTCCCCACCGGTTCGCAGAGAGGAGGCCAGTCAGGCTGGCGAAGGTCGAGTGGGACTTCGGCATGGGACACTGGAAAGCTGGGGTGCGGGCTGGAGCACAGTAGCCTCTCCTGCCCTCCCCACCTCTTTAACCCAGGAGGGGCATGCGGTTCCGGCCGGCCTGTTCCGGGAGCAGCCAGGGCCTCGGATGAGACACGCCCCGCACCACATTGTGTTCCGTGGAGACGCATGCACACCCGTTCCGCAAGGCGTGCCCAAGGCTTGGGGAGAGGGGGGCGCTTGGACGCAACCATGGAGCTCAGGACAGCGAGAGTTGCTCGCTGAACGCCCTGGCCCAACCTAACCCGTGCGATTCTGGCGCTGCCAAACTACTCGGCAGGCAAGAGTGTGGACTCGGCATGCACACCAGGGGCCATGACCTGAGAGCAGGCAGAACAAGCACAACTGCGCGCAGTCGATTGTACTCACGAGGAGTGCAGGCCAGGCGTGCGTCCCTCCAGGGCGGGCTCTGCATCACTCCTGGCCAGAAGATAGGCGTCCGGCCGGGCAGCTCGGCTAGCGGCTTGGGGTACCGACCCACGGCGGCCACGGCCGCGGCGCTGGGGCTGAAGTAGAGCCCGGGCGGCGGCGGTGGCGGGCTCAGGCTGCTGAAACGGGACAGGCCGGCCAGCAGCCCCGCTGGGGTTGAGGCAGCGGCCGCCGCGGCCGCAGCTGCGGCCGCGGCGGCCGAAGCGGAGGAAGCGGAGGTGGACGAGGAAGAGGAGGAGGAACCGGAGGGCGAGGCGGAGGGCAGGGCTGCCCCTGAGGCCACGGGCATGGAGGGCCGGCTCAGGATGTCGTTGATGCCATGTGGGGTGGCGGCCGAGAGCTGCTGCGGGGGGCTGCCCAGGGATGAGAGCCCCCCCGCGGCCGGGGGCTTCAGGCCGCCTGGGTTGTGGGAACCCAAAGGCGGGGAGGGTGATGACGAGGAGGACGAGGAGGACGAGGAGGAGGGGGGCCCGGCGGGCAGCGCGGGGTACGCGGCGGGGTACAGCGGGGTCTTCATTTCTGCCATGCTGTGCAGGGCGGCCAGGGGCGGGCTGCTGAGCAGGAAAGCGCTCTGCCGGGTACCCTCCATCGCCCCCACCGCTAACATCCCACGATCAGGCCGGAGCCCGCAGCCACGCAGCGGGAGCGCCGGCCGGTGCCCCCGGAGGGGCTCAGGAAAGCGAGAAGCGCCGAGGGCGCGAGCGTGGAGTCGCTCCGCACACCAGGAGGCGACCTGCCAACTGGGCCAAGAATGCAGCCGCTGAGAGTTGCTCTCGTAACTGCGCAGCAGAAATGTCCAAACACACCAGTCGAGAGGCGGTGGCTCGCCGAGACCAGCGAGGGTCCAGGTGGTTTGGGCTCTTTTCCCTCTTAGAGTCCCGGATTCAATCCCGGGCTCTTCTCTCTTCCTCACTTTTTCCTCGCCGCTCAAAGTGCGCTACTTCTCATCTTCTCCCTCTTGGAAATAAGCAAAACAAAACCCCAGCCGGCCCCAGAGAGCTTGTAACAAAGTTAAGAGTCACCGAATCTCCGCTTTGATGTGGGAGAGTGGGGGCTGGCTCTTTTTCTTTGGGGAGGTTCAAAGGACGCCGGGTTCCGCCCGATGAGCTCGTCCAATCTTACTTGGATGCCCTGCTCTTTAGGCCACGAGGTTAATTCGCACTCGGCGCTCGGAGCGCGGAGGGAGAGAGAGCATCCAGCCCGCGGGAGGATTTGGCCTCCGGGCGGGCTTCCTCCGCCAGCGCTGCCCGAGGCTTCTGCGCCAGAAAGGGCAGTGCCACCAATCCCTGCGGCTCCCGGATTCGGCGCGCCGACCTGCCTTCCCCTCTGGGCCACGGGGCACTAGAGTTGCAATATTGCAAAGAAAAAGGGCGAGAAAAACACGGAAAAACAGACTAAGTGAAAAGTCTGACGGCTTCGGTTACAGCTCCACTCGTCTGTCCACTTCTGAAAACGGGCCTGGCGACCCCGGCCCCACCCCCCCCCAGCGCCCTCTCTTCCTCTCACTCTCCGCCTTTGCCTCTCCTCTCTCGCATTTTCTTCGCGGCTCTACAGGCTTCGCTCTTCTAAGTCCTGTCCTCTGGCCAAGCTGACCCTCTCCGCGGCTCTTCCACTGCCTCTCTCTCCTCTCCTTTTCCCTTCGGGCCTGACAGTTCAGATGAAGCTCTCAAAGGTAATAAAACATTTGCATCACTCCCTACCCCTCTTTAGCTGGGGGACGAGAGGGAGGGGGAAATGGGGGTCCAAAATGAGAACTTTGAAGGACGTCACTCCGAGGCGGCCGGCAAGGGCGGGGCCGAGGAGCGGGGTGCAGGCCGGGGGGCGTAACCACCGTCTCCAATAGCACTCAGCTTTGGGCCTCGCGTCGCCTCCGGGTCGCGCCCACTCGGGAGCGCCGCGCCCTCTGATTGGCTTAGGAGGACGAGCCGTTGGGCCGCGCCCGCCTCGTTCCCGCCCCCCCCCACTTCCATCCCCCCTGTGGGTGGGGCCCGGAGGCGGGGCCTGGCGAGTGGTGAGGTTCGGCCGCTGGGCCAGTGGACGCCTCAATTAATTGTGTTAAATAAAACGGGAAAGGGGAGGGGGGAGCAGAGATGAAGAGGGTATTACTTTTTAAAGAGAAGAATAATGGAAACCCAACCCTTTTATGGAAAAGCAGTTCATATTCTTCCCTCGCCTCCGCCTGGCCTGCTCGCGTCACCCTACCCCCCTTCCCCCCACTAGCTCGCGACGCCTCACCTCGAACAGTCTGGTCTCTGGTAAAATGGAGCTAATGGAGCAGGCAGCCGGCGTAGCCCTGGCCTGGCTCCTTCTTTTGAAGGGATTAATTAAAGGCCATCTGGGCTCTCCCAGGATTGTGTAAATTAATTTGTTGCTCCTTAAGCCTTATAGATGTCCTTAATCCTCTTGTAGGCCGAAGCATCGTCCTTTTCCGTCTTTGCCACCTCCCGCTTCTCCTTCGCTGTTCCTTCTCCTTCATTTTCTTTTCATTCCTGGGTCTCCCCCCGCCCCCCCCCACACGATGTTATCATTTATAGGTTTACTCAATTCACAGGGAACGGAATCAGCTTATTGGGAATATTTATTCCTCGTGTGACGTTTCGACCTGAGAGCTGTGAACTTTTTAAACTTTTCTCCCCTGTGATTATTATGTTTTGAGTTTTACGGGGGCAGAATCACCAAAATTGAGGTGGAGTCTTTAGATACAGAAGTACCTGGTTACACCCTCCCCCCGATCCACTGTAAGTTTTTGAAAACCGTCTCCGAAACTCTTACCCCTGCTCTCAAGTCCAGGGTTGTTTCGAGAGATGGGGATGTTCCGGCTTCTGCGCTGTGGTGATGGGATGTCTAGGGTTTGAGTTGGAGGGTGGTTTCCCTTATTCCCTCTCAATTTCTTCCATCCCTGGAGATCTTTAAATTTCCAGCAGGGTTGAGTTGTGTAGACGGGGAGGAGGACCCTTGCACAATTTAGAGATTTCAAGATATTAAAGTAACACACCACTGAGGGGTAGTGACTAGAGTAATTTGGATGAGATCATTAAGTCCAAACTTAATTCGCAGAAAATAGAAATAAACAGCTATAAAAAATAAAGGAATAAAATTCAAAGGGCACCACCCATGGTTGGAGTTTGGCTATGAGTGCCAACAGCACTCATTTGCATCCAAGCACCAAAAGCCAGAGGGATTATTCCGCTTTGATAACCTTCATTTCCGACGCACTGGTCTTTTAAGGGTGGCAACTTGAGCTTGAGCTTGAGGGGTTTTTGTTTATCTTTTGCTACTTTTACTATTCGCTTCTGAGATAAAAGTAAAGTTCCCTTCTTGCTTCCCTACGCTTTTTCATTAACTTCAAGATTGGGCTAAACCCATCACCTCATAGACCTTAGAATCTGACTCCGGGGAAGGTGAAGTCTTTCCTCAATGTGAATTATGCTGAGTAGAGCAAGAATAGAGATGATGAGGGGGCTGTCTGTATTTCCCCGCGAGGACGTTTTGCTGGGCTATGGGTCTAAACCCCAGCGCCGTGCCCCTTCGGCAGGCCGGGAGACTGCTGCAGGAGAGTGGCGCGTGTAGCCCGGCCCTGCCCCGAGTGTTGGGGTCCTCTGCTTCTCGATTCGTTAAAAACGAAACTTTTTCTCGCCTCGGGAGTCTCCAATACGGAGGTGGCACACAACCTTCCGCCTGGACCGCGCGCCTTGGCCACCAGCGACCTCCTCATATCCCCGGCATTCCTCACAGCATTCTCAAGGACTAGGTAGGAATGGAGAGGGAAGGAGGCCAGTGATTCCCAAAGATTCCAATTTTAAAAAGCTACTCCCCTTTATTTCATGTAAATAGCGTGACCTGGGAAAGAACTGAGCATTTTCCTATTGTAAATTTAGTATCAGATTTGGGGTGGGTGAGGTAGAGACGACAGACCGACACCAGGAGAGATTGATTCAACTCCACCCAACTCCGGGTTAATTGCCATCGGTAAATAGTTGCAAAACTGGGTACGGGTAAGAAGTCTCAATCGTTTGCTTTTACTTATCATTCACATTGGGGAATTAAAATAGCAGCATTGTTCTTAATTGTGACAGTAAAAAAAATCTGGGGTCTGTGTACCTCGATCCCCGGGGGGTGAATCCCGGGTGCCTGAATCCCGCGTGGGGCAGTGTGTATTCCAGACGCACGCTGCGAGGCGCTGAAGGAAGGCCGGTGCCTCTTGCCTGGTGTTGGTGGTCATCATCGATCTGCTCCGTCTGTCTCCAGCTGGGAGCCGGGAGAGCGAGGGGCGTCCTCGAAGGGGGTGGGCTGTCCCAGTCTCTCGCGGGGAAAGATAGCCCTGTTCCTCCAGAGCTAAAACCTCCTTCAGGACGGCGTCCTGGAGGAACAGATCCCGACGCGGATGCGGGAGGCCGGTTTTCGGTCGGGGCCATCTTACACACTGCATACACACGCCCTAGAGAGTCCGGACTTCTCTCCCTCGGGGAACCCCCAGGACCCGCGCGCGCTTCTGCCCACGACCTAATAAAGTCCGGCATTTCTAAGCAACCCCTAGGAATGGAACGTGTCACACGTGGTCGCGACGCCCCCCGCCCCCCGCGTCTCTGAACAATATATATATATTTGGGGGGGACTGTTTGAAAGCGAATGATTTGCATTTTAATTGAAAAACAAATGAAAGCGGTTTGGCAAATTCCGAGGTTTCAAAAAGGGCTAAAAAGGGTAGGGGTGAGGAAGGCGACGCACCTCTCTCCAGCCCCTTGACTTTCTTTAAGCCTGCAAACAAGGGTCTCAGTTCTCAAGTTACTGTTTTTAGCCCGCTCCTACTATTACGCAGCCTGCGCCACGCACTTGCCCACCCTACCCTCGATCTAACCCTGGACTCAAACGCCTAGTGCATTGATACTTCTGTTTTAAAATGAAGGAGCAGCCACTAAATTCAGAGTAATTCACAGAAGGAATGCAAATGAAATCTCAGCCAAGTGTACCTAAATTCAGCAGGCTGTCGTGGATGGGTGATAACTATTATTCCCCAGATATATTAACGTTAAAAGGTCGGGATACTCAAGTGTAGCCACAGGAAGCCAATTCTATATTCGCAGAAGGAGGGAGGAGGGACTGAAGGGAATTTTGTGTGTTTCAGGCCAAAACCCACTAGAAAATGCGTTTGCTTGTATCGTCTGGATGACTTCTTTAATAACTCCACGTCCGCCGACGAGTGGGGCCTGTTCGGGCTGAACCCAGAGGCCGGCTGGGTTTACGTTCATGTTAAATAGGGGTCTAGTGGGCAGCTAAGTGGCAATCCAAGGGAGAAAGAAGAATGTCCACGATCTTGGAACAACCCAGTGTCAGAGAAGGAGAACCGGCGAGGAGGGAGAACCCGGCTGTCTGCATCTTTGCAACCCGTAAACGCTGCGGGATGGGAACGCGACCCTTGGCCGCTTCTGCTGACCGGGAATTAACGAGACTACTTGGGAAGGGTTGGGGTAGCGAGGGGCCAACAATGCTGGGTGGGGAAGAGCGCTGGGGGATCCTGCTGTCGGCGCTCTCCCAGCCGAGGTCAACGCAAAACACGAGAGGGAAGCCACCCTCGGTGTAGACTGCCTCGTTGGATCTACTACCAAAAAGATCTCGAACGTCAAGCCAGGATCCCCCCCCCACCATCACCACCACCAAGCGATCTTCAAAGTAGCTGCATGGCAGTCCTGTGCACAACTGCAGAATACGTACTGAGCTCTCCTGGGAGACACGTGCACTCGGAAGGGAGGGTTCTGAAAAGTCCAAGAAATGCAGAATACTAAAGTCCAGAAATGTCTGCAATATCAAGACCCGATCCAGGAATAAGAATAATTGCAAGAAGACACCAATGACCTGCTAGAGAGAAAACTAGTCTTCAATTTCAGCAAAGCACACATAACTTCAGCAAAGCACATACATGTATGTATAATACCCCCGACCCCTCACGCTCCCAAGCATTTTCTGCAGAGACCCTATTTGCTTCCAGGGAACCCACTTGCTTTGATGTATATGCTGGAGATGGGGATTCGGCGTGGAATCATGCTCTCCAAGGAATGTCTGTGAGTTTCTACAATTTCCTTAAAGAATAAAATGCTGGTTCAGTTTCACCACCAGATTAAACAATATCTGATGTGAATGGTTGTAAAAAATTTACACCTGTATAAATGACGTCCACTGAACATAATTTAAGTAATTTTAAACGAGTCTGTGAACTAGTTCCTCTTTCAGTCCTGCTAAAAGTTGTTGCGTGTGAGTGAGTGTGTCAGCATTGGTCCTTTCAGCCACGCGTGCGGCTTCCTATTCTTCAATGAGGAAAAAGTTGTTTTATTTGCGTCACTGCTTTGCTTACAGTTCCTGGGTCCTTCAGGCCCTTTTGAAGGAATCCTGAGCAGTTACCGCCCTCTTGTGGAAAAAAACTTAGCGGTTCATCCGGTCCAGAATAGACAAACCTGCCTGATTGTGTTAGAAGGATTTATTTCCTCAAAGAGGTCTGCCTTTGTGTAACTGCTGTGCTCGTTGATTAACATGTACTTAATTTTTATCTGAAATGCCAAATTCATAAAATGAAGTGTGGGTCTGGCAGTTCTTGCTTTAATTCAGATAGCAAAACCCTCTAAAATGAACATTTTGATTTTAATCTTTTTTCCTCACCTACCTTTTTTTGCACTCCATTATTTGACTCAATTGGGATAAAACAAATTTCAATTTTTATTGGAATTATTTTATTTTTTTACTTTTCTTCCCTAATTATCAAAACAATACTCTGCTTAATTCAGAATATTTAGAAAGTAGAGAGAATTATAAAAACAAAGAGTTACCCATAATCCCATCTTCAGGGGAAAAACTCTTCTGATATTTTGGCATATTTGCTTGCTGTCTTTTCTCCCATCCTTATTCTATGTTTTGTTTTAATGGTTGAGATCACACTGAGTATGTAATAGTGTATCCTCAAGCTTATTTTATAACCTGCTTTATTCACTTATTAAAGCAGGTACAGGTCAGCACCGAAATCTCCCAGACTTAGTCTTCTCTTAGAGCCCTGCACACTGTCAGAGGCCTGGGTCCAGCCTACTCCCACAAACCACAATCTTGCAGGGATGCTAAGTGCTCCAATGCCAAGGTTCCTTCCCTGGTTCTTCCACTTACCATTAACCCCCTCAGACACTTTGCCACCAGTTCTCAGAATGTTATGACATAGTAATATCAACAATAGCTAACAGTGAGTGTTTACTGTTTCAAGTACTTTACAGCATTAATTCAACAACTCTGCATCTCTGAATTAGGTACAAGAGCTGTGCCCATTATAAAGATGATGAAATTAAAGCACAGAGAAGTTAAGTAACTTGCTTAAGATTATACAGCTACTAATTTGGGAAGCTGGGATTTAAACCCCAGGTAGTCTGGTTCTACAGTCCCTACTTTTAACCAGTATATTAAACTGCTCCACTGATAACTGAAAAAATATTAATGCATAGGAAAGCAATCTGAATATTATAAATTGATAACTAAATATAAAGTGAATCTTTGCATATTCTATTACAGAAAAAAACACAATTCACATTTTCTTAGATAAGAAAAACATTGAAAAGGATAATAGAGCTTATTGAATTCTTTTCTGAGTTATTCAAATAAAAATTTAATTCCTGAAAATAATATTAGACCTTGGTTTACACACAAGTATTTCAGTTTCAAAATAATTTTAATTTTAGTTACTTTTAAAAAAAATAGACCTTATTTTAGAGCAGTTTTAGGCATTTTAATTACTTTAACTTAAATTTTTAATTTTAACAAACACATACCTCAGCTTCATATTTTTGTTCCCTGAATCCAGGGGAGTGGTTAATCATAGATTTGCTTCACAGATGGTCTAGATTATAGCTCTAAATAGCTATTCACAGGCCGGGTAGACTTCTAAATAAACCTGTCAACCTGGCCATTTTACGCTGCAAAGTTGCCAAGGATGTGGGTTATCCCAGTGAGAAAATCCCCAGTTACTTGGTATACTTTAGGTATCATGAAATAATGATGGAATAGGAGTGGTACTAAAGCTATTTTACAATCTACAGGGCACAGCTATCAACCAACCAGAAGTGACACCCTGTCTATTAGAACAAATGTGCTGTTTATCAGCCTAGAATTCAGCAACCCTATCTGATTCATGTTCTACTCCCTCTTAGCTGTGATCTTGGGCAAGTTAATTACTCTTATTTAAAACTGGCACTTTGTCATGCTAATAAGTGACTCTCTAGACTAAGTGTATTGCCTTTCCTAGAGTTGGCTGGTAGAGGTAATCTTGCAGAAGTAGAGCCCTATGTATACAGGGGTGAAGTTTACTCCAATGAAGTAGAACTTCTTGATCTTAATCATCAGTGAAAGGGCAGGTCCTTGGGAAGGAAAGATATACTTGAAGGCAGCCCTTAAATAATTAGAAAAGAGAAAAAAATTTTTAACTTTCTATTTTATACTGGAGTACAGTACAATGTTGTGATAGTTTCAGGTGTACAGCAAAGTGATTCAGCTGTACATATACATGTAACTATTCTTTTTCAAATTCTTTTCCCATTTAGGTTGCTACATAATATTGAGCAGAGTTCCCTGTGCTATACAGTAGGTTCTTGCTGGTTATACATTTTAAATATAGCAGTGTGTACATGTCAATCCCAAACTCCCTAACTATCCCTCCCTCCACCCTTCCCCCCCACCCCCACCCTGTAACCATAAGTTCCTTCTCTAAGTCTGTGAGTGTTTCTGTTTTGTAAATAAGTTCATTTGTATCATTTCTTTTTAGATTCTGCATATAAGCAACATCATACAATAAGAAAAGAGAAAATTATCTCACTCGGACTGTCCCTTGTTTTGGTTTGGATTTTGAGCTGTCCAGGGTGCTTTTAAGACAGAGGTTAAATATAAGCACTATCATGTGGAAGCAAAACTTGATCTAGGAGAAGAAAATCCTGAAGGGAACCCCAAATTGATGATGAGTACATTGTATAAACTAATTTACCTAGTTTCATGATACTCATTTTTTCCTTTTAATTTTCTCTATACTTTATTGAAATGTTCTATCATGGTCTAGGAATTGCTGCTAGAAAGTACAAATCCACTGTCCATATTTGCACACAATATTAGAGGGAGATCTGTGCCCCTCCTAGGCTGTCTAGGTTGGCTGTCCAGCTATTACTCCCTTCCACCACAAAACTATTACCCCACCTTGGAAAAGAGAGCACTAGTGTACTATCAGAAGTAACAATTTGTGTTTTTCACATGCATGGAAGGTTCTCTGATAGGGTTAAGGGACTACAGCAAACAGGGATACCAAGGGCCACGTTGGTTTAAAACAGTGGTTCTCAACCCTATTAGAATGAGTGCTACCTTTTCATAACAAATATTTAATAATGGCTCTTTTACTGCCCTGAAGTGATATTCATATCTAGCTACACACATAATTTCCAAAAAAATCAATATACAACCTGAGCTATAACATAAAGGAAAAATAAATGGAAAATACTTTATAATAATATGATGTGCAATTCAGTATGTAAATGAATGGGGGCGATCTACACTGAAGACAATGAAATAATCAGACATACATGCACATATAATCATGATAAATGCAACCACTGCAAATACAGGCTGATTAAGGAGTTTCAAATATAACTAGTGACATTAACATTTGTGTGTCGATTTTCAGAAATTGTAAATAACTCTTGAATGAGATTCAGTATGTTTTCCCTTTAATATACATTGAAGTTACTCTCCTGGATAATGCAGTGTTTATTGAAACCATATAAAATTGCTTTGTGTTTATATATAAAATGGAGTAAATTATGTGCTCAATAATAATAAGTAGGTTTTTCATCTACGTAAATGTCCATTGGGAGATTTGAAATTTTTACTTTTTACACGAATGTCCCATGCAATGCAGGACGTCTAGCCTTCCTGGGTCCTGCCTGTTAGCCAGTATTCCCCCTATCCAATCTGATAAGGGAAAAGCACACACAGATGTGCCAAAAGTCCCCATTGAGAATCACTGTTTTAGAACTTCAGATAGTTTAGAAAGTGTTTTCATATATATTAAGTTTGCAAAGCTTTTTCACATATAATATCTCATTTAGTTCTCCTGAAAACCCATGAGAAGGACATTATTACTGTCATTTCAACAATGAGGAAACTAAGGCACCAAAAGGAGATGTGAAAAGTCAAAGTCACTCACCACAGCACATCCTTATCATCTCCTTGACTCATCAGTCTGGAGCATATAGAGAGATGGTATACAGGATATAATTCTGCTTTTAACCCAGAAAACTCCATTGTATCTAGCTTGGCTATCTAGACTTGAGCTATGTGATATAGTAACCACTAACCATATGTGGCAACTTAAATTTATATTAATTTAAATGAAAATTAAAATATTGTTCCTTAGTCACACAACTACATTTCAAATGCTCAATAACCACATGCAGCTAGTGGTTACCCTACTGGACAGTGCAGGTATAGAGCTTTCCCACCATTGCTGAAAGTTCTGTTAGGAGCACTGATAGGTTACTTCAGTTTGCCTCCGTATGACCCACTCTTTCCTCTAAGCTGCTATCAGTCTTAAACAGAACACACACACACACACACACACACACAGTGCTCAGCTCTCTCTCTGTACCTTGGTTTATGTTGTTCTGTGCCTAGAATATCCCACTACTTCACTACTGAACCTATGTGCTTACTTCTTGAGAGCAGGACCATGCCTTATTTATCTTTGCATTCCCAGTACCCAGCACAGTACCTGGAACACAGTCTGTGCCTAATATCCACCAATCAACACTACCTCACATGCATTTTCTTTTTAGTCCTGATCTTGCTGTGTGACTGATAATGAAAACATGTGTGCTCCCACATAAAATGGATGTAACCACAATTAATCTTGAATTGTTCAGACAGCTAAGGAACAAATGTCGTGTCTTATAATCATCACAGTTCTCAGGTTTTGGGGCATCTCTTAGATTGGGATTATCCTGGATTCGTATTTAGGAGTTCCAGAATAGTATGGGTTTAGGTCATCAGCTTATTTGACCCTGGCAGACCTAATTTTTCTCGTCTTTAACGTATTGATGGGTGAAGGAGAACATTGATTTAGATAATTTCTATGGTGCCTTTTGATGCTCATATTCTATGGGCCTAAGAGTTGACTGACAGCCAGGTGTATGCAAAAGGCCAACCTAAAGGCAGACACAAACCAGACTATGTGGGGAGAACTAGGAAACTAGTGAGGAAGCCCAGCACTCTGAAGGAGGGTACAAATGAAAATATCATTAACCAGCTGCCGTGGTTTGCTTTCCAGAGGACTGACTTTCCAGGAGGTTGCTACAAGATGGCTGTATGCAGTTTCTGTACTTGGAGACTGCAGCACACTTATGATCACAGCTCATTTAGGCACTCAATTTTAATTTGACATAGTTTACGTTAGGTTGATTTATTACAGCCAGGTCTCTCTGCACAGCATTCATTTCCTCAGCATTCTAAGGCCCATAACAAGGGGTGGTTCATTCCATAAGTACTCTCAACAGAATTCCTTCACAATTATTTATTATTTAAAAGGATTATATTGCATGCAAAGTATCCCAAAGACTTACTAGAAGGTTGACATCACTGCCTATCTGCAATTTGGATTATGAAGAGATATATAGGCAGATGCAAAGATATTTAACATATTTTGAGAAAAAATTTAGAACATATTCCTGCATTTTTGATGCAAATCAAGTTTAGAAATAGAAGCAATGTGTGATACTAGAGTTTTAAAAATAACTTGTATTTCTAAAGTTTCTGGAATAAAGTGAGTAGGAAAAGAGCTTTATTAGGAATCAGAAGCCTAAGCTCTAACATTCAGAGTCTGATTTTCCTCATCCTTAAAAAAAAATAGACTAAACATATGTCTATTCAAAAACTTTTATGCTAACTTTCACAGCAGCATTATTCATAAAAACCAAAAAGTAGAAGCAACCCAAATGTTCATCAATTAATGAATGGATATATAAAACATAATATATCTATATAATGGAGTATTATTCAACAATAGAAAGGAATGAAGTACTGCTTCATGCTGCAACATGGATGAACCTTGAAAACATTTTTCTAAGTAAAGAGGCCAGTGACAAAAGACCACACACACTGTATGATTCCATTTATGTGAAATGTGCAGAATAGGTAAATCCACAGAGACAGAAAACAGATTAGTGGCCCCTTGGGGCTGGGATCATGGTGAGGGAAACAGGAACAGGAATGACTACTAATGGTTACCAGAGGTTCTTTAGGGGATTTTGAAATGTTCTAAAATTAGACTCTGGTGATGGTTGCACAACTCTGTGAGTATACTAAAAACCCCTGAACTGTACACTTTAAATGAGTGACTGTTATGGCATATGAAACATATCTCAATAAAACTATTTCAAAATAAGAGAGAGATTGTGAAAAAGTGCCAAGAGTATAGGCAAAAGCACTCCATAAAGAGCAAAACACGCCTACTGTTGTCTTCACCTAAGGAAATCTGCTGAGAGAGAAAGTGACAAAATTTCAGTAGCTAAAGAAATGGATACTGATGGAGGAAGGGCATGGGAATGACTGCCCTATAAATGGAAAATTAAAACATAATAAGGCAATTAGAAAACAAAATGACACCAATTTACTTATTTTCCCTTCCAAGTTTCTTTTATATTTCATATTGTAAACAAGATGTAATTGGCTTGTAGGAAACAGCAAATATGCATTCAGATACTTTTTATTGTTTCAGAATCATGAAGTCCATAAATCATTCTCTATTTGTCCTAAGGACAAGGAAAAGATAAGCAGAAGATTCAAGCCAAGAAACTGATGTCCTACTGGGTGTTAATTCTACCTCTTAATCAAGATCTGATTACCAAAAAGGAAGAGAGAACATAAAAATGCTATAAAGATTTAAATATTTTCACTCTCTCCATAACTCATGCTGTAAATGTGCTCACTGTGATATTCACTAGAGCAAGAAAATTGAGATGTTCTTGCAGGATTCTGTACAGCAGAATCTCTGCCAATTATGATGAATAAGCCAAGTCCATATGCTTGTTCTATAAAGCTGTATAATATCAAGGTACTCCAATTCTGCTTCTGCTTCCTCAAAAACATACTATATCCAAAGAACAGTAAAAGATAATTAAAATACTTAATAGCTTAATCACACTCAATCTTATATTTGTGCAATGCAGACTCTGGTTTCCTGGTGGTATAGCTGAAAGGCATTATCTTGAACCAAGAAAATGAATCAGATATTTAATGGCTATGTGGAAACGGAAATTTTCTTGTAAGATTACAAAACTGCAAGCCAATGATACACTAAACTATAATAAAGTTTATCATTAAAATTCTGAGCAGGTATGCTAGGCACTGTATCTTTTCTCCCTGAAGGATTAAGTATTCTGCAAAAGAATGCTTGAATACCATGTTTGTTCTTTTATAGATAAATATACTTCGTAGGCTGTTGTACAGAGCAAGTGGATGAATTTTCCCCGTTTTCTATACATTAAGGACAAGGAGCAAGAAGCAAAACACTAGTTATCAACTAACCAGTTCTGTTTAGATCTCTAGATCAAAACTGAAAATGCCTCACAGCAGAATATCAGGTAAGAAGCTTAAATCCCTAAACAGTCAACAAGAGTAGTTTACATTTTATATAGCACTATGGTGCTTTTTCAGTTATTGGTCTTTAAAAATAATGTTTTGTCTTTGGTTAAAATTGTAAGTCCTTGGAAAGACCGAGAAGTATGCCCTAGCAATCGTATAAGTCCCAGGGTAATGAATTTAGCAGATCCTTACCTAAGAGCAAGTTTTAATGACAGGATCTGGTGTGGGATTGCATGGCTTCCCTGTACATCCTGGAGCAAGGGGGATTCACAGAAAATGGAGTAAGAATAATGGAGCGTCTGTAATAAGCTTTAACTTTCAGAAGAATAGTGGTGGAGGACGTAATCACAGAGTTTTCAGGTGCCATCTCAGCCCAGGGAGTCAAGGGGCAGACACAAGGAACTAGGAATATCAAACCTTTGTAAAATTTCCCAAAGTTAATAACTTAAGGATACTTGTTTTTTGTTTTCTCCTCAAAGCCTAGTGGTTCTGTATGCTTATATTTAGGGACAGCAAGACAGGGTGATACCTGGGAGGCTTCCTCCCACTCTTCAGCAGGACTTGGGGAGAGCTTATCTCCAAGGAGACATATCACTTGGACTGTGGGACCATCTGTCTGTGTGCCTGGTACCTGGAGGAAGCAGGTAGGCAGTGCAGGAAAGCTATTTGTCCAAGCACTTCAACACACAAAGGGCCTCAAATTTAGACGTTGGAACTTACCTCCAAGAAAGACTATGCACACAATCACAGACAATCACATACACTGACCAGTGGAAAGAAAAAGACCTTTCAATTTTAAAAAAGCGGGGGGGAGGGATAAATTGGGAGATTGGGGTTGACATATACACACTACTGTGTATAAAATAGGTAACAAATAAGGACCTACTGTAGAGCACAGGGAACTCTGCTCTGTAATGACTTATATGGGAAAAGAATCTAAAAAAGAGTGGATAGGACTTCCCTGGTGGCGCAGTGGATAAGAATCCACCTGCCAATGCAGGGGTCACGGGTTTGATCCCTGGTCCGGGAAGATCCCACATGCAGCGGAGCAGCTAAGCCCATGAGCCACAACTACTGAGCCTGTGCTCTAGAGCCTGCGAGCCACAACTACTGAGCCCGCGTGTGGCAACTACTGAAGCCCACGTGCCCAGAGCCCGTGCTCCATAACAAGAGAAGCCACCACGAGGAGAAGCCCGTGCGCTGCAACGAAGAGTAGCCCCCGCTCGCCTCAACTAGAGAAAGCCCACATGCAGCAATGAAGAACCCCCACCAAACAATAAATAAATAAATAAATAAATAAGAGTAGATATATGTATATGTATCACTGATTCACTTTGCTGTATGCCTGAAACTAACACAACATTGTAAATTAATTATACTCCAATAAAAATTAATTTTAAAAAAGACGTTTCAATTTCAATCCTGTGTCACATTACCCAACCACACAGTCTTTATAGGATCTACATTAATATTTTTAATACATCTCATAATTATCCTATGAATAGTAACAATGCATACGTTAAAAGTGCTTAATTGTTAAACAGACCAGAATTTTTGTTACCCTATTTTGCAATTTATGTATCCTTCAATATACCAGGAACTTCAAAAAATGGAAGTAGCTTGGGTCCCTCTGCACCTTTGAGAGGCTCTGATTATACGAAGTGGCATGGGCGGTGGCAGCTGCTAAGAAGAGAAGCAAGTAAACTTAATTTCTGGAGCCTGCCGTAATGGAAAAAGGTAACAAAGGACTTCCATGGTCTGAGAAGGGACCCCAGGACTCGTCAGTAAAAAACGTCCTTATGAGGGTCCCTGGTATTATTTAAACACTACATGACAAATCTACTTCTGCTTGAATTATCCTAATATTAAAAAAATTGGGGGGGGGGGGCGGCTTCCCTGGTGGCACAGTGGTTGAGAGTCCGCCTGCCGATGCAGGGGACATGGGTTCGTGCCCCGGTCCAGGAAGATCCCACATGCCGCGGAGCGGCTGGGCCCGTGAGCCATGGCCGCTGAGCCTGCGCGTCTGGAGCCTGTGCTCCGCAATGGGAGAGGCCACAGCAGTGAGAGGCCCGCGTACCGCAAAAAAAAAAAAAAAAAAAATTATTTTTCTTTGATATGTCCAGATAATCAGAACATCAATTCTCCCTTGACGTTAGGACATAGAATACAGTCTTGATCTCAAATCAGCTGGGGGCTGAGAGGTATAACAAAAACAACTAAGTCCCTCTTATAGGAGCCTACCTATAACTTGGTTCTTACATGTGAAAATACTGGCAATACAAGGCAGAGACTAACTGATAAGTACCACATGTCACCTGGTCAGCAAGAACTGAGGGCTGGAGTTCATGGAGAAGAGAGCCTCTGGTCAGAGAGAAAGCTGCAGATGAGGCAGAATCTAATCTAAGCTGGACCTTTTCACTTTTGAGTGTGTGTTTGTGTGTTCTCCCCTGGACCAGATACTCTTGTGCATTTTTGTAAAAAGCCAAAAGGATGAAAACCCAATGGAAAAGACTGAAGAGTCTAAAGAAGGAGGGGATCATTGAATAAGAATTGTCCAAGAGGCTGAAAATAGGTAGAAAGGTAAGCCTTTCTTTTGAGGTTGAAGGAGGCAAGACAAGATATAAAGAAACATAGATGTTCAGGGTAGGAGAGTGGAGTGGATAAGGAAACTTCTATCAGGTAGGCAGGAAATGTCCCCTTGATGGGAAGATTCAGGGAAGAGTAGGCAATGTGAGAAGAAAGAAAATTCATGCAAGTTTCCAAGATAAATGCGTGAATGGATCAAGAAGAGGCGAATAAAGGATTACTTAGTCATAGGGTGGAGCTACCCAATGGGCTGCGTGAACTTTTCAGGATGGATGGCTCTGCTCCAGCAGCTCCTCCAGCATCACTCATCCCCCACTGGAACCTGGGCAGTGAGTGATTTGTAGATGGTGAGCAATGCCACTGATGCTGTGAGAGAAAGAGGCTGGCCTTTGAATTCTTTGCCTTTGCCTTTGCACTACTTGGTTCCTATATTTTTAGGGGGGAGACATAGGCTTGCGAGAGGGCTTGCCTTCTCTGTGCCAGCCTGGCCATATCTAGGCTTTGCAGAACCTAGAGAGGTCTCAGTACGTGTGATCATTTTTATCTGCACTTCTTATAAGAGATATTTTTTAAGTAGCTTATGGCTATGATCATCTCTTCCACCAGGTAAAATACAGTTCCTCTTTCTCACTTCGATTATGTCAGTATGGTTTAAGAAGTAAAACTGTGCCCTAAATTCAGAACTGCTGACAAAGGAGTTGCATTTAAACCTATTACTCAGGGAAAATACCTATTGGTTCCTCCTAGAGAGCTTATTATAGTGCTGAATTAAGATAGAAATTCCTAATATCCTCTCTGACTTCTAATCAAGATTCAATTAACAGGAAAGAAGTTGAAAAGTAAAGCAACAGCACTATAGTGGACTCGCATTGCCTTCCCCTCCAGACTTAATTGACACGTCGCCAAATTTACCCTTATTTACCCTTTAAGGTGGCCCTTAATAGTTCACCTGCAGGAGAGCGCCCCTGGTGCTATGTTTACACACTGCATGATCTAGAAGCACAGAATTTTTTTTTAGCAGACGAGAAACAGATTTGTCCGTTCTCTGTGACTCAGGCAACCTCCTCTGAGCTGTCCGTTTACATCTCAGACTTTTGCGTCCTGACCTTTGCCTCTGAGGCCTGACTACCAAAGTAACCCCCACCAATGGGCATTCCTTTCTGCAGTTAGAAGAACCTGCAATTATATAAAAGGACATATTTTCCTGTCAATTGATTCAAATGCATAAAAAATACAGTCACCCAGATGACTACAGATGCCAAGTCACAAATTTGATTACATTCTGAGTGAAGTGGAGCATTATTCAGGCATAAAATCCAAACAGCCAAGACCAGTCCTATCTCTTCCATCAATAAGTAGAGAACCGTCACTGGAAATTTCACCTGGGGCACTTGCTAGCGTCCCCGAGCAGAGAGTGATGTGATTTATATGTTCAGTCCTAACTAATGCCACAATTACTTGAAATAGGGTATGCTTCCACACAGCTATATTTTTATAACTAGTTGTTTCCCTTAACAAAGATAAGATATAGTTCATCCCACATAACTCGGTTTAAAGTTAGGCTTAGAATAAATTCGTTCTACAAATGGAATTTTAAGTAAGAGTAAAAGCATTGTGAAAAAAAAAACCAAAAACAAAGCACAAGGAGATTCCTGTACCAATGGAATAGAATTTAATAAAAGCAAGTGTGCACAACACACAGGAAAAGAAAAGCAGGCAGTACAAACACAGACCAGCATGGCTCAAAAAGACCCGCACAGGGCCTACACAGACCTGCAGACGTGAACTGCTCAGATAACTCTGGGACCCACCTTGTGCACACATAGCAATGGCCCTTGAGTAGCAGAGAGCAAGGCAGAGTTGCTCAGATTCATCTCTCCCACTTCTGAGGAGGTAGGAGAAGGGAATCTGCTCTGAAATCCTCCTTTGAACTTTCCCTCAATCTAAAGTCCAGATTCAGCTTTAGAAACTTTAACTGTGACATTTTACATGACAACCCAGGACACATGCACATACACGTGGAGATGATGTCTTCTAATGTTTTCTATTCTATTCTATGCTATTTCCTTCTTTCTAAATTTTGATGAAGAAACCTGTTACGGGTTTAATTGTGTCCCCTCGACACAACCCAATTTCATGTGTTGAAGTCCTAAACACAATATCTCAGAGGGCGATCATATTTGGAGATGGTGTCTTTACAGAGGTAAGCAAGTTAAAATAAGGTCATTAGGGTGAGCTCTAACCCAATATGACTGGTGTCCTTATAAAAACGGGAAATTTGGACCCAGAGACATGCACAGAGGGAAGACGATATGAAGAGACATAGGGAGAAGATGGGCCAAGGAGAAAGGCCTGGAACAGATTCTCCCCTCACAGGCTTCAGAAGGAACCAATCCTGCCAACACCTTGATTTGGGGCTTCTAGCCTCCAGAACTGTGAGACAATTTCTGCTGCTTAAGCCGCCCAGTCTACGGTGTTTTGTTATATGGTAGCCAGCAAATTAATACAACACACTAAATTGATTTCATGACCCATTAATGGGCCTTGAAGAGCAGTTTGGGAAAAATGAATTTGGTCCTACTGCCCTCTCCAGCATCTTCTGTCTGTCTTGAACACTTGCAGAGACAGAGAACTCACTACCTCCCAAGGTGAGGCTTTTTATCTCTGGGTGTCTCTGGCACAGCTAAAGTATGACTCCTGTAACTTTGCCCTACAGCTCAACTGCCGTCCTTTGGAATCATATAGAGAAGTCAAATTCCTCCTCATCATGACAGTTTTTCAACCCAACATTTGTATTCTGGGGCTATTATATTTGTCCCAACTGTCTTCTATAAACTCTCTGTTTTCTTTCAAATTATTTTCTCTCAGTCCCTTGAATAGATATAGTCTTGTCTTTGCCTTTTTGCTGACATGTCCTGCAAAGTGGGATTGTCTGCCCTTCCTCTCTAGCTGGCTAAACCCAGCCTGTGCTAAAGGCCCAGATCATCCTCACTTGTACAAATCATTTTCTGATCCAAACAATGCAGAGCAATCTCTTCCTTCTCAAAACATGTAACACATTGTGCTAAATAGTAATTAAGACTGGCCCTTATTTATTAGTGCTTAGGAAAACTTCTCATGTAATATAGAAAGCTTGATGAAGTGGCTGCTTCAAGTATCAGATCCTGGTTGACAAGCCTGAGTCAGCATCTTGGCAACTACCTTCTAACCTCTTTCCTTTGTTCAAACCAGTTTTTCCAAGGGTCTCCTCTAGCCAGCCTCCTCTTGAGGTAAGCAGAAGCTCTGAATCAACAGGCCTGGAAAGAATCCACAGATTCGGGGGAATTCCCTGGCGGTCCAGTGGTAAGGACTCGGAGCTTTCACTGTGGGCCCGGGTTCAATCCCTGGTCAGAGGAAATAAGATCCTGCAAGCCACGCAGCCAAAACCAAACAAACAGACAAAAATAACAAATAAATAAAGAATCCAAAGATTCTTGTAAATCTGAAAGTAGGCTGCTGACAATTTTGTAGTTCCTCAAAAACTTCTCATCTATTATCCCCTCTCTGTCCTTATTCCACATACTACCTCGTATGATCTCTGCCACTTTTGTGGTTGTAAACACCCAGAGACTCTGGTGATTCTCTCATAGACTTCTCTAGCTCAGATCTCTTATTTGAGCTCTAACTCATCTGTCCAATAACTGATCTCACAGATTCCTCAAACCCCATGGGTCCAAAGCAGAACCCATCATCTTCCTTCTCTCTCCAATATTTCCCACCTCAAGGAATGCCCTCACCCATTTGCCCAAGCTAGAAACATGGCTATCACTATAACTCCTCCCCCACAGCCCATCAGGCACAACTATTGTGGATTCCACCTTCTTAACATTTCTCAGATTAACCCCTTTTCATTTGAAACTCTGGCCACTGCCTACATTCAACCTCTCAGCCTGTCACCAAGGTTACCGTTTCAACCTCAGTTGGTCTTCCCGCTTCCACCTCCCTCCGTGCAATTCATTCTTCCCCTGCAGTTTGAGTGATCTTTTCCAAATGTCAATTAATTATATCATTTTTCCACCAGTCAGGGTCCAGCCAGGAAACCAGCTACCCTGAAAAGCAGATGTAATTTCATACCGAAAACTGATTACACAGGTGACGAAATAGCTTAGAAATCAAAGAAAGGATGGAGAGGCAACCCAGGGATTAGCAACGACAGAAGAAAGAGCCACTGCCACCCAAAGTGGGGAGGGACAAAGGGAAATAGGGTTCTTACTGGACCCCAGAGCCTGGGGTCACCCAGCGGAAGTGGGAACTACATCCAGCCTGTGCAAAGAGAGAAGAGGCCACGGGGCAGATAGACTTGCAGCCGGCGATGCTGCCTGAGGTGGAAAGAGTCGGGGAGAAACACCCTGATTTCTGCCTTCCCACCACCATACAGTTTCCTAACAGTACCTCCCTTTCACTAAACCCAGCCAGAAGCCAGCAGATACTGGGGTCTGGGAAATGCAGCCTGCAGGGATCAGACAGGGCAGTGCGAGGGAAGGGCCATGTGAGGATCTGGGGCACTCAGGACAAGCCCTGGATGACCTCCCTTCTAGAAACGTAACAGTTTCTCCCTAGATCCTCAGCACAAAGTGCAACTCCTTGCCATGGAAAGCAAGGTCGTGTACTCTTTTTTTTTTTTTTTTTTTTTTTTTGCAGTTCGCGGACCTCTCACTGTTGTGGCCTCTCCCATTGCTGAGCACAGGCTCTAGACGCGCAGGCTCAGCGGCCATGGCTCACGGGCCCAGCTGCTCCGCGGCATGTGGGATCCTCCCGGACCGGGGCACGAACCCATGTCCCCTGCATCGGCAGGCGGACTCTTGACCACTGCACCACCAGGGAAGCCCAAGGTCGTGTACTCTTGCTCTGGCTCCAGCTTATCTCTCTAAGGCTGTCTTTTACCAGGCACCTACCTGCCTGCCTGTTTTACCAACCCTGCCCTACCTTCACACTCAACTCAGTGCTCCCAGCTGTCTACCCTCAGCTTTCTAAATGTGCTAAGCCCTCTCACCACCAAGCCTTTACACATGTTACTCCCTAGAACAAGAACCCATTCCTTCCTTACCTTCTCAGGCCCAACTCCCGTTCCAACGCCTGGAAGCCACCCAGAGCCTCCCATCTCACACCCTCTCTGTCTGCCTGGGTGCCCTTTCTTTGTTTCCATGGCACCCAGTGCTCAGCTCGCACAGTATTATCCTTTGGTTACTGAAAGTGTCAGCTTTCTGGGCTTCCTCATTAGAATGTAACCTCCTTAAAGGTAGAGACAATACCTTCCTCTCTTCCTTCTCAATGCAAAGCATAGTGCCTAGTATATTTAGTAAATACTTGGTGGGTAAATGAATAAATTTGGTCTTAAGAGAAGTTATACTTCACTTAGGATGGCAGGGCCAGTTCTACTCAAAAGTTATGACTTCATTTTTCAACCACAAGGTTTATTTTTAAAATTCACTCCGGGTATTTTTGATGCTGGGAAAGATTTCCTTTCTGGAGACCAGGGAGTCCCTCCCAGAAATTTTTGGAATATGACTTAAAACGGAAAAATCACCTGAAAATAGGAGAAAAGAAAGCTAAAAGGTAAGCAACATTTCAATGTCTTCCAAACTATTTAAGGGTATCTTTTTTCAACAAATAATACTTTATGTAACAAATAATAGTTTTGTTACAAAGTGTAGTAGAGCAGTAGTTCTCAAAGAAAACCATTTTTACTTGAAAGAACAGTTGATAAACAAACAAACTTGGGTATTGGCAGGCATTTTCTCAAATATAAATAAGGTAAGCTGCTCACTACAAGGAAAATATTGGACAGTACTTGTCGCCAATGATAAAATGTAAGGTTTCAAGCAAAACTTTTGAAAACTCGTATTTGCCACTATGAGCTTGACCACTTCCCAGCATTTAAAAACTTTTCTGATGACATTGATGGTCAGAAAATTGATTTCTTTTCAGAACAAATTACCACAAACTTAGTGGCTTAAAACAACACAGTTTTTTTATCTTACTATAGTCACGTTGGCTAGAAATTTGACACAATTCTCTCGAGGCTAAAGTCAATATGTCAGCAGGGCTGTCTGAAGGCTCTAGGGGAAAATCAGTTTCCTTGCTTTTTCTAGCTTCTAGAGACTGCCCATTTTCCTTGGTTCTTGGCCTTTTCCTCCATTTTCAACACCAGCAACATAGCATCTTTCTGACCTCCGCTTCTGTCATCACATCTTTTTCCTGTGACCCTCTCTTTAAGCTTCCCACTTTTAAAGACCCTTACAATTACATTGCATCTGCCTGGATTATCCCAGCTGATTCCCTATGTTAAGCTCAGCCAATATGCAAACTTCATTTCTTCTGCCACCTGAATTCCCCTTTGCCATGTAACCTATCATATTCACCCACTCTGGGGATTAGGATGTGGACATCTTTGGGGGACCATTATTCTGCCTGCAACAGGTAGTGATATTAACAAATGTGACTTTAAAAAATATCTTTTAAGTGATTGTGTCAACATTTGGAAGATATACATAACTTGGTGAACCTACATTTTCAAAATGACAAGTGTTTAATGTTCAAAATCATGCATGGGCAGAAGAGCCATTCAAAGTGTATGATGAATGGATTTAATGTTACACACTACAACAATTTCAGATTCCAAATTGCAACTAACCTTTTAGAAACTACTATTTGTTGAATTTTGATGAACTGTCAAGGAAGAATATACACAATTATCTGAAAAAGCTATTAAAATACTCCTCCTTTCCAATCATGTATCCATGTAAACCCAGACTTTCTTCATATAATTCAACCAAACAACAATGTATTGCAACAGATTGAATGCAGAAGCACATATGAGAATCTAGTTGTCTTTTTTTTTTTTAATTTTTGGCTACGTTGGGTCTTCATTGCTGCACGCAGGCTTTCTCTAGTTGAGGCGAGTGGGGGTTCCTTTTCTCTGTGGTGTATGGGCTTCTCACTGCGGTGGCTTCTCTTGTTGTGGAGCATGGGCTCTAGGTGCACAGGCTTCAGTAGTTGTGGCACATGGGCTCAGTAGTTGTGGCTCACAGGCTCAGTAGTTGTGGTGCACAGGCTTAGTTGCTCCACAGCATGGGGGATGTTCCTGAACCAGGGATCAAACCCATGTCCCCTGCACTGGCTGGTGGATTCTTAACCACTGTGCCATCAGGGAAGTCCCCAGAATCTAGCTGTCTACAAAGCCGGACTTCAAAGCAGTTTACAAAAATGTAAAACAGTGACATTCTTCTCACTAATTTTTTTAAAAACATGGGTTTTTTTTCATAAAAATATGCTATCCATGTTAACAGGTAATAGGTTACTTTTGAATGGATTAATAAGTTTAAATGTTTTTCAGTTTAATATCTTATATGATTTATTTTGATAGACATAACTCACATAAACAAAAGCTTTTTGAGGCTCTCAATAATTTTTAAGAATGGAGAGGAGTTCTGAGAGGAAAATGTCTGAGAACTGATGCACTAGAGTAACAATTCTTCCAATGAGACAGATGAATATGTGATCTTTAACTGTGCACTGTTTGTTGGAGAGTTTGCCCACCCCTCAGCCTGGGCATATATCTGGAAAAAACCGTAATTCGAAAAGATACATACACTCCAATGTTCATAGCAGCACTATTTACAATAGCCAAGACATGGAAGCAACCAAAATGTCCATCAAAAGATGAATGGAT
Organism: Mesoplodon bidens; assembly: GCF_964165515.1. Taxonomy (NCBI): domain Eukaryota; kingdom Metazoa; phylum Chordata; class Mammalia; order Artiodactyla; family Ziphiidae; genus Mesoplodon; species Mesoplodon bidens. The sequence goes on from NC_138176.1 coordinate 192,427,598, forward strand.
AAAGAAGATGTGGTATATATATATACAATGGAATACTACTCAGACATAAAAAAAGAATAAAATGGTGCCATTTGCAGCAACCTGGATGGACTTGGAAAGCATTATGTTAAGTGAAATAAGTCAGAAAGAGAAAGACAAGTACCATATTATATCACTTACATGTGGAATCTAAAATATGACACAAATGAACTTATCTATGGAACAGAAACAGACTCACAGACATAGAGAACAGACTTGTGGTTGCCAAGGTGGAAGAGAGATGGATTGGGAGTTTAGTGTTAGCAGATACAAACTATTATATATAAGATGGATAAACAACAAGGTGCTACTGTATTGCACAGGGAACTGTATTTAATATCCTGTGATAAACCATAATGGAAAAGAACATGAAAAAGAATATATATACGTATAACTGAATCACTTTGCTGTACAGCAGAAATTGACACAACATTGTAAATCAACTATACTTCAATAAAATAAAATTTTTTTTAAAAGTCCCATTTTTAAACGGTGATCATGTATGCAAGTGACACACTCATCAACCACATCTTCATATATACTTTTTATTGAGTCCCAATCTTGTGCCAGGGAATCTGATAGGTACTTTATATTTCTCATCTGTTAAGTAGAAGATCAACCACAGAGAGCATTATTAAACACCAAAAACAGGTCACCAAGGAAGAATTTGTGGAATTTCCTCTCATTCTGGAGGCCTCCAAATATAGACTAGTTTCCCATTCTTCTGTGATGGCCCAGTGTGCTTTGTACGAGTGAGGGTGCTTAGTAATCTTAGTTTTTACTGTTTTTGTTGCAGGCCTGTCAGAAAAAAATGTCCAGGGTAAACTAAACGATGACTCAAGTGCCCCTGCAACAATATGATTGAAAAGTCTACGGCTGTCTCCACATCATAATAACATAATGGATCAGTAGAGTGAAACTATGTAGTACAGACAATATTTTAGCAGGATTTTTCATTTTCAATAGGTTTCTTAATATCAGGTATGTAAACCCTAAGTGACTTTACCAAGACCCTATGGTATCTTAGTAATACATCTGCACAGATAAGGAGGTAGAACTCAATTCCATGTCCTCCATAGCAAACACTGGGCTCCTTTCTTATTGTCTATGTCACCAAGTAGCTACACAGTCTTGGGACAGTTCCTTAACCTCTCACAGCCCCAGATTCCTCATCTACCTCTCGGGTATAGGGATGACTATACATGAAGGTTGTTTGTGAGGCTCAAGTCCAACAATAATGTATATGAAAGGGCTCTTGATAAACTTAGAGGAAGAAGGAGAATATGGGGTTGGGAAGATTTGCTTTCTGAGGATGTTTTGCTTTTCTTATAGAGATATTTATAAGATGTTTATAGACACTCACTGTGATGCTATCTCTTTACAGGCAAATATACAAAGAGCCAAGGCAGGACATGGGTGCGTTTTACTCTTGATTTCTCTTTTTGAGAACATGGTGAGCTACTGTACAATAAAGAAAGGAAAAAGACCAAGCCTTGGGGCTTCCCTGGTGGCGCAGTGGTTGAGAGTCCGCCTGCAGATGCAGGGGACACGGGTTCGTGCCCCGGTCCAGGAAGATCCCACATGCCGTGGAGCGTCTGGGCCTGTGAGCCATGGCCGCTGAGCCTGCGCGTCCAGAGCCTGTGCTCCGCAACGGGAGAGGCCACAACAGTGAAAGGCCCTCATACCGCAACAAAAAACAAACAAACAAACAAACAAAAAGACCAAGCCTTACAAAGAAACTGATGCCCTGTCCCAGATATGCAGCCAAGAAGCAGATCTTAATTGGCTTCAGATTTGCGCACAAATGAACCCTAATGGATTCAACTTTACTGAACTATGTATCATTTATTTTGTTACTGAAATAAGCGTATCAGGCAACTGGAAATCCATGAATTGATTTAAATATTATGCAAAAGATGGAGCTATTACTATGGGCACATTTTTATGATTTGAAAATCACATTTCAGCATTTTCCTTATGACAGGGGCTATGACAGGTCAGCGTTGATGAACACATTCAGAGCCAATCATCAAGAAAAAGACTTGGAACTGCAAATTTCTCTTGTAAAAGATGTCTTCTTAGGTCCACACTAAGTTCAAAGTTATTAAATAATGGCAGTTGGGTTTGGGAGTTTTTTGGCCTACAATTTGTTTTTAACGTTTTACTATGAAAAATTTCATAATATGCAAAAGTAGAATATATAATGACCCTACCCACCATATATTCAGGACCCAGCTTCAAAATTACTAATGGCTAAGCTTATTTCATCTATATCCTCACTCACCTTTCTCTCCTCGAGCACTGGACTGTTCTGAAGCAAATCCCAGACATCATATTACACCTATAATTACTTCAGTGTGAGTGTCTAAAAGAGGAGAAGGACTCTTTAAAAAAAAAAACATAACTATATTATCATTTTCACACCTAAAATTTAGTTTCTTAACTCCCATCAAATATTCTTTAGGGTTCATATTTCCTCAAATGTACCATAAATGTCTTTTTACATGTAGATTGTTTGAATCAAGATCCCAACAAGGTCTACAAATGGACACATCATTTTTGAAAGGGACCAATAGACAGTTTTGCAAATTACCAGAAGCTCTTTAGTGTTATGGTATACAGTGTAAAATCAGTATTGAATGAGATGGGAACAGTGTATTTTTTCTGTTTTGTTTTGTTTTTGTTTTTTTTGTGGTATGTGGGCCTCTCACTGTCGTGGCCTCTCCCGTTGCGGAGCACAGGCTCCAGACGCGCAGGCTCAGCAGCCATGGCTCACGGGCCTAGCCACTCTGTGGCATGTGGGATCTTCCTGGACCGGGGCACGAACCCATGTCCCCTGCATTGGCAGGCGGACTCTCAACCACTGCGCCACCAGGGAAGCCCAGAACAGTGTATTTTTAAATATAATTCTATAAGGTGTAAGGAATCTTTCCAAATATTGAAAGGCATTTTCTCAAGCAAAATTAAAAGTAGGACTATGATTTGGGTCTGCCAATTACAAATACATTCACAATTGATATGGAAGTTTTCCATTGAAAATATAAAATTTATTTAAATAAATATATACTTCTTCTATTGGTTGATTTGGCTTTGTGCAGTGAACTATAGCCCATCTATTCTTCCAACCGTACTAACATAGCCAGCTTAAACATTCTTCAGCTCAGTCCAGTCCTTAGAAACTAGTATTCTCTTACCCTCCAAAAAGAACCAAAACAAAGCAAAAACAATAGTAGTAATTACATGTTAGACATTTTTACATATATAAATTATGACTGATTCTGGTGTTGGGGGGATTTCGCTGGAGTAAAATATGGACCATGTGACTACAACACATAAAATATTAAAAGTTAAGCAAATAACTACCTTGAACAAAGTTACACTAACTTTCTGCTTTTAATGTCACCATCATAGAGTGTGAGAACCCAAAGGATCCTTGGAGCTCCAGCCCCCTTCCATTAGAGGTGAGGCAACTGAGGCTGAATGACTCGCCTGGGGTCCAACAGCAAGAAAGTTAGGTCACCCGACTACCAGACCGATCCTTTGCCCTGCTGCTGTGTCACACTATGTCCCAAATTGCCAGATTATTTCTGATTCAAAGCCACTTCTTTTCTGTTAAAAGTGTGCCCTCACTCCTGGTTGGAGCAAGACTTGGGAGAACTGCTTTGAAATTGTCATTTGTGTTTATTTTACTTTCCACAGTCATTTCAGAGAATGTTGGCAACTGTTTTAAATGGTTTGATTTTGTTTCACTATTTAACGTGAACTTTATTTAGCTATATAGCCCTATTCATTATTTAGCTCTTACAATTTTTATGAGATCCTCCTGGCCAAGATGGAATAGGATCCTAGTGTAGTTTTCAAAGCTTGGGAAATATTTATTCTCTACAAATTACATTAATGTTTATCTTTTAAAACAATCAGCTGTCATATGTATAGTCTGCACAAAGGTACAGCATAATACTTATCAATTTTCACTTCACAGCAAAGATTCATCATCAACAAACTACAAAAAATATTTTGGAAAGAAACACCACGTAACCTGTTATAATAGCTCCCCCTAGCGAACATTCCCACTATTATTTTCTGAACACCCTTGAGGGCTATTTTAATGCTTGTTATATAGTTTCTTAGAAATTTTCTTTCTATCATACGTAAAACAAAAGTTTTGTCTTCAAATGATTTTTTTCAGTTCCACATACACTCAAAAGAATTAACCCTATTAGCAGAATGGCTTTCAACTAGAAAAGAGTAGTGTTATTTTTTTCATTCAACTTGAAACAGGAACAATGAAAAAGAAGAATCCACAGAATATAATTGATGATAGCAACTGTGATTTATTGATGATTCACTATTTGCTATGGATTTTGCTCAGCACTTACATGAGTTATTTAATTCAGTCCTTGTATTACCTTATGCTGTGAATAGTATTACTACTCTCATTTTACAGATGAAGAAACTAAGTCTTTGGCCAAAGGATATAGAGCCAGCACATGAGAGCTGAAATTGGAATTCAGGTAGACTAACATCGTGGTCCATGGGCCAAGCCACTATTCTATTCTGCTGACACAGCCACAGAGTAATTTATGTGTCAGATGTGGTCTTTCTCACAATAGCAAACGTGTTCACCAGATTACTTCATTATTTATCCATTCTTCTTTGCTTATATCACAGAAAGCTCAAAGTCTTCCTGCCCCAGGGTTGTAATTCCCCTCTTTATGCTGTGCATCGGAGTCTACAACTGCCACCTAGATAAGAAGTAGTATTAATTAATTCCAGGGTTGGGGCAGGAAAGATACAAGATGATCCTGAAACAGCTTGTTATGTCAGAAAGTAAGGAAGTCCTCCAAATAAAAACAAAAAGGATAGAATAGGATAGGAGCATGTCACAAGGACCCAGGTGCTACCTTGAGACTTCTTGCCAAACCTGGGACAATTTGAGCACCAAAATGATTCATTTTAAACCACTGAAATACTAAGAATTCATGAGTTCATACTAAGATAGACAGGTAAATAGATAGGCAGGCAGATAGATAAGAAAAAGGGAGGGCTCTGGTTGACAGGAGAATGTCAGGGCAGACTGGTACATGTGGAGGGAGTGCAGGAGTTTAAAATGATCATTTTGCTACCATGGTAGTAAGATTGAATAAGGCAAGAAACATCAATAGATTCCAAATCTAAGGAGAAATTTTGATGAAGAACATGATACTTGCATGATTTTAAAGTATCTTCTCACCTATCTTTATTAGTTGCAAGGAAGGAAAATTAAAATAGTAATTATACAATGGAGAAATAAGATAACACCTTGATCTGGTGATCAAATGTTCATCACTAATGGATGAAATTTTCACATATTGAGATATGGGGAAGTCATTCTGGCTTATACATGATTTAACTTGAATTTTATCCTAACTAAAACCTCCTGTTTGTAGCTTATCAAACATATATTGTAAATCTGCTTTAATCATTAAAGAAAAGTGTGCACTGACCAGAAGTAAAGGATGTCCATGCTAAAAATAAAGATTAAATGCCTCCCATCCCAGGATGCCAATGCTATACTCCTTCAATGATGACACTCCCTTCCCAGGTACCAAAGCCACACTGACTTGCTGTGTACATGCTGATTTGTTTTGTTTGTTTGTTTGTTTTTTGTTGTTTGAAACTTGAAGGAATATACCCCTGAGCTATTTAATGTTCTTTGTTCTGACAAGATATAAAACAGAGCAGAAAACCATGCTTCTCTGGAGCAGTTCCTCAGAGAGGCTGTCTCCAGGCTATAGCCCTTGGTTTGGCTCAAATAATACTCTTTTTTATTCCTGTTATAGATTGTTTATTGATTATTTTTGTTGACATCACAGTGGGGAACAGCTGGGCATCATGTGCCTCCAGATATGAGACCCTCAGAAGAACATATCAAGTGTGTAGGATTCCAGTCGGGAATGCATAACCTGAGTGCAAACACAGGGAAGAAAAAGACAAAATGATGAATGTTCTGCTCTTGTAAATGGGGAGAGTATATTCTTTCAAACAGTCAAAATCACAAAAGACAAAGAAAGGCCGTGGAAACAACTGGATTAAAGAGGCTCAAGAGACATGACAACTAAATGCAATACCTGTTTCTAGACTTCATTCTGGGGGGTGGGCAGGGTGCGAATGCTGTACAGCAGCGGTCCCCAACTTTTTGGGCACCAGGGGCCCGTTTCGTGGAAGACAATATTTCCACCAAGCTGGGGGTGGACCACAGTAATGCAACCGATGGGGAGCAGCAGATGAAGCTTCGCTCGATGGGCTGCCACTCACCGCCTGCTGTGCGGCCTGGTTCCTAACAGGCCCCAGGCCACTACCAGTCTGTGGTCAGGGGGATGGGGACCCCTGCTCTAAATGGCATGAATGGGTCAATACCAAAAATCGAAAATGGAGTTACGCCCAGAGAAAGAGGAATGGGCAACAGGTTAGAAGAAAATATTATAAATACTTTGACCACCCACCAGAGGGCAGACAGCAGGAGCAAGAAGAACTACAATCCTGCAGCCTGTGGAACAAAACCCACATTCACAGAAAGAGAGACAAGATGAAAAGGCAGAGGACTATGTACCAGATGAAGGGACAAAATAAAACCCCAGAAAAACAACTAAATGAAGTGGAGATAGGCAACCTTCCAGAAAAAGAATTCAGAATAATGATAGTGAAGATGATCCAGGACCTTGGAAAAAGAATGGAGGCAAAGATCGAGAAGATGCAAGAAATGTTTAACAACGACCTAAAAGAATTAAAGAACAAACAAACAGAGATGAACATACAATAACTGAAAAGAAAACTACACTAGAAGGAATCAATAGCAGACTAACTGAGGCAGAAGAACGGATAAGTGACCTGGAAGACAGAAAGGTGAAATTCACTGATACAGAACAGAATAAAGAAAAAAGAATGAAAAGAAATGAAGACAACCTAAGAGACCTCTGGGACAACATTAAACGCAACAATATTCACATTATAGGGTCTCAGAAGGAGAAGAGAGAGAGAAAGGGCCAGAGAAAATATTTGCAGAGATTATAGTCAAAAACTTCCCTAACATGGGAAAGGAAATAGTCACCCAAGTCCAGGAAGCTCAGAGAGTCCCATACAGGATAAACCCAAGGAAAAACACAGAGACACATAGTAATCAAATTGGCAAAAATTAAAGATAGAGAAAAATTATTGAAAGCAGCAAGGGAAAAATGAAAAATAACATACAAGGGAACTCACATCAGGTTAACAGCTGATTTCTCAGCAGAAACTATACAAGCCAGAAGGGAGTGGCATGACATACTTAAAGTGATGAAAGGGAAGAACCTACAACCAAGATTATGCTACCCAGCAAGGATCTCATCCAGATTCGATGGAGAAATCAAAAGCTTTACAGGCAAGCAAAAGCTAAGAGAATTCAGCACCACCAAACCAGCTTTACAACAAATGCTAAAGGAACTTCTGTAAGTGAGAAACACAAGACAAGAAAAGGACCTACAAAAACAAACACAAAATAATTAAGAAAATGATAATAGGAACATACATATCGATAATTACCTTAAAAGTGAATGGATTAAAGGCTCCAACCAAAAGACACAGGCTTGCTGAATGGATACAAAAACAAGACCCATATATATGCTGTCTACAAGAGACCCACTTCAGACCTAGGGACACATACAGACTGAAAGTGAGGGGATGGAAAAAGATATTCCATGCAAATGGAAAACAAAAGAAAGCTGGAGTAGCTATACTCATATCAGATAAAATAGACGTTAAAATAAAGAATGTTACAAGAGACAAGGAAGGACACTACATAATAATCAAGGGATCGATCCAAGAAGAAGATATAACAATTATAAATATATATGCACCCAACATAGGAGCACCTCAATACATAAGGCAACTGCTAACAGCTGTAAAAGAAGAAATCGACAGTAACAAAATAATAGTGGGGGGCTTTAACACCTCACTTACACCAATGCACAGATCATCCAAAATGAAAATAAATAAGGAAGCAGAAGCTTTAAATGACACAATAGACCAGATAGATTTAATTGATATTTATAGGACATTCCATCCAAAAACATCAGATTACACTTTCTTCTCAAGTGCACACAGAACATTCTCCAGGATAGATCACATCTTGGGTCACAAATCAAGCCTCAGTAAATTTAAGAAAATTGAAAACATATCAAGTATCTTTTCTGACCACAAAACTATGAGATTAGAAATGACTTACGGGGGAAAAAAGGTAAAAAACACAAACACATGAAGGCTAAACACTACGTTACTAAATAACCAAGAGATCACTGAAGAAATCAAAGAGGAAATCAAAAAATACCTAGAGACAAATGACAATGAAAACACGATGATCCAAAACCTATGGGATGCAGCAAAAGCAGTTCTAAGATAGAAGTTTATAGCAATACAAGCCTACCTCAAGAAACAAGAAAAATCTCAAATAAACAATCTAACCTTACACCTAAAGGAACTAGAAAAAGAAGAACAAACAAAGCCTAAAGTTAGCAGAAGGAAAGAAATCATAAAGATCAGAGCAGAAATAAATGAAATAGAAACAAAGAAGACAATAGCAAAGATCAATAAAACTAAAACCTGGTTCTTTGAGAAGATAAATGAAATTGATAAACCATTAGCAAGACTCATCAAGAAAAAGAGAGAGAGGACTCAAATCAATAAAATTAGAAATGAAAAAGGAGAAATTACAGCACACACCACAGAAATACAAAGCATTCTAAGAGACTACTACCAGCAACTCTATGCCAATAAAATGGACAACCTGGAAGAAATGGACAAATTCCTAGAAAGGTATAACCTTCCAAGACTGAACCAGGAAGAAATAGAAAGTATGAACAGACCAATCACAAGTAATGAAATTGAAACTGTGATTTAAAATCTTCCAACAAACAAAAGTCCAGGACCAGATGGCTTCACAGGTGAATTCTATCAAACATTTAGAGAAGAGCTAACACCCATCCTTCTCAAACTCTTCCAAAAAATTGCAGAGGAAGAAACACTCCCAAACTCATTCTATGAGGCCACCATCACCCTGATACCAAAACCAGACAAAGATACTACAAAAAAAGAAAATTACAGGCTAATATCACTGATGAATATAGATGCAAAAATCCTCAACAAAATACTAGCAAACAGAATCCAAAAACCGATTAAAAGGATCATACACCATGATCAAGTGGGATTTATCCTAGGGATGCAACGATTCTTCAGTATATGCAAATCAATCAATGTGATATACCATATTAACTAATTGAAGACTAAAAACGATCATCTCAATATATGCAGAAAAAGCTTTTGACAAAATTTAACACCAATTTATGATAAAAACTCTCCAGAAAGTGGGCATAGAGAGAACCTACCTCAACATAATAAAGGCCATATACGAAAAACTCACAGCAAACATCATTCTCAATGGTGCAAAACTGAAAGCATTTCCGCTCAGATCGGGAACAAGATAAGGATGTCCACTCTACCACTATTATTCAACATAGATTTGGAAGTCCTAGCCATGGCAATCAGAGAAGAAAAAGAAATAAAAGGAATACAAATTGGAAAAGAAAAATTAAAACTGTCACTGTTTGCAGATGACATGATACAATACATAGAGAATCCTAAAGATGCCACCAGAAAACTACTAGAGCTAATCAATGAATTTGGTAAAGTTGCAGGATAAAAAATTAATGCACAGAAATCTCTTGCATTCCTATAAACAAATGATGAAAAATCTGAAAGAGAAATTAAGGAAACACTCCCATTTACCATTGCAACAAAAAGAATAAAACACCTAGGAATAAACCTACCTAGGGAGACAAAAGACCTTTATGCAGAAAACTATAAGACACTGATGAAAGAAATTAAAGATGATACCAACAGATGGAGAGATATACCATGTTCTTGGATTGGAAGAGTCAATATTGTGAAAATGACTATACTGCCCAAAGCAATCTACAGATTCAATGCTATCCCCATCAAATTACCAATGGCATTTTTTACAGAACTAGAACAACAAAATCTTAAAATTTGTCTGGAGACACAAGAGACCCCGAATAGCTGAAGCAGTCTTTATGGAAAGAAACGGAGCTGGAGGAATCAGACTCCCTGACTTCAGACTATACTACAAAGCTACAGTAATCAAGACAATATGGTACTGGCACAAAAACAGAAACATAGATCAATGGAAAAAGATAGAAACCCAGAGGTAAACCCACGCACCTATGGTCAACTAATCTATGACAAAGGAGGCAAGTATATACAAAGAAGAAAAGACAGTCTCTTCAACAAGTGGTGCTGGGAAAACTGGACAGCTACATGTAAAAGAATGAAATTAGAACACTCCCTCACACCATACACAAAAATAAACTCAAAATGGATTAGAGACCTAAGTGTAAGACCAGACACTATAAAACTCTTAGAGGAAAACATAGGAAGAACACTCTTTGACATAAATCACAGCAAGATCTTTTTTGACACACCTCCTAGAGTAATGGAAATAAAAACAAAATAAACAAATGGGACCTAATGAAACTTCAAAGCTTTTGCACAGCAAAGGAAACCATAAACAAGGTGAAAAGACAACCCTCAGAATGGGAGAAAAAATTTGCAAATGAATCAACGGACAAAGGATTAATCTCCAAAATATAAAAACAGCTCATGCAGCTCAATATTAAAAAAACAAACAACCCAATCCAAAAATGGGCAGAAGACCTAAATAAACATTTCTCCAAAGAAGACAAACAGATGGCCAAGAAACACATGAGAAGCTGCTCAGCATCACTAATTATTAGAGAAATGCAAATCAAAACTACAATGAGGTATCACCTCACACCAGTTAGAATGGGTTTCATCAGAGAATCTACAAACAACAAATGCTGGAGAGGGTGTGGAGAAAAGGGCACCCTCGTACACTGTTGGTGGGAATGTACACTGATACAGCCACTATGGAGAACAGTATGGAGGTTCCTTAAAAAACTAAAAACAGAATTACCATATGATCCAGCAATCCCACTACTGGGCATATACCCTGAGAAAACCATAATTCAAAAAGAATCATGTACCAAAATGTTCATTGCAGCTCTATTTACAATAGCCAGGAGATGGAAACAACCTAAGTGTCCATGATTGGATGAATGGATAAAGAAGATGTATATATACATATATACATACATACATACATATATACATATACATACATATATACATATACACATATATACAATGGAATATTACTCAGCCATAAGAAGAAACGAAATTGAGCTATTTGTAATGAGGTGGATGGACCTAGAGTCTGTCATACAGAGTGAAGTAAGTCAGAAAGAGAAAGACAAATACCGTATGCTAACACATATATATGGAATTTAAGAAAAAAAATGTCATGAAGAACCTAGGGGTAAGACAGGAATAGAGACACAGACCTACTAGAGAATGGACTTGAGGACACAGGGAGGGGGAAGGGTAAGCTGGTACAAAGTGAGAGAGTGGCATGGACATATATACACTACCAAAGGTAAGGTAGATAGCTAGTGGGAAGCAGCCGCATAACACAGGGAGATCAGCTCGGTGCTTTGTGACCACCTAGATGGGTGGGATAGGGAGAGTGGGAGAGAGGGAGATGCAAGAGGGAAGAGATATGGGAACATATGTATATGTATAACTGATTCACTTTGTTATAAAGCAGAAACTAACACACCATTGTAAAGCAATTATACTCCAATAAAGATGTAAAAAAAAAAAAAGCCACATGCAGCCCAATGTTCATTGCAGCACTATTTATAATAGCCACATCATGGAAGCAACCTAAATGCCCATCAACAGACGAATGGATAAAGAAGATGTGATACATATATACAATAGAATATTACTCAGCCATAAAAGGAAACGAAATTGGGTCATTTCTTGAGACGTAGATAGATCTAGAGACTGTCATACAGAGTGAAGTAAGTCAGAAAGCGAAAAACAAATATCGTATATTAACGCATATATATGGGACCTAGAAAAATGGTACAGATGAACTGGTTTGCAGGGCAGAAATTGAGACACAGATGTAGAGAACAAACATATGGACACCGAGGGGGGAAAGCCGTGGGTCGGGGGGGTGAATTGGGCTATTGGGATTGACATGTATACACTGATGTGTATAAAATTGATGACTAATAAGAACCTGCTGTATTAAAAAAGTAATAAAATTAAATTTAAAAATTAAAAAAAAAATAAAACTTTGACCAGAAAATGGTGTATGTTCACAGATATATGTCAGATTGGAAGGAAATATCCTATACATGTACAAGACCAACTGTGACCTCTTGTGCCTAGTACTTACCAGTGAGCTCAAAGATAGGTGCCTTGATTTGAAGTAATGCTTGGAGAAGGCCTATTTTGGCAGGTGCTATTTTACATGAGAAAGTGAAACATGGATAATGAGTCAAATCCATTTCACCTTCCTTCACAAATCAAGGATTTTTAAAACTTGTATGTCCTCCAAGCATCATGTAGCCTAAACAATAAGATGTTTGCCTGAGTTGTTGTCCAGGAAATTGAAGTCAGCTAAGTCTAGTTCAAGCTGACCTGGCTATGACTGAGTAAGACCACTGATCCTACAACTGGGCATGCACCAGTGTCCACTTGGTGACCTTTTTGACGTCAGAGGGTTGAAAACTCCACCCTTAGATTGTGCTAAGCTCCTCCATTTTGAACATGCTGAGGCCTGTAGCTTAGCTGCAGCTGTGCAAAACTACAATTACCACACCTTTTTCCAATCACCTTACCCCATGCTCCCCACACCTCAGACCACCCTGCTTCTTTATTCTTCATACCATAAATACCCCAAGCCCCTTGCCTAAGGGAGATAGATCTGAGGCTAGTCCTCTCATCTCCTCTCATGGCTGCCTTGTAAATAAACCCTCTCTTTGCTGCAAATCTCAGTGTCTCAGAGTTTTGGCTTGCTGTGTGCCAGGTAAAACGAACCCGGTAACAAGGATTTACTCAACAGTCACGGCTGTGCTAGACACTGTCAGTTTCCAGATAGCATCTACTCTCCAGGAGCTGATTGTCTAGTGGGGAGAGAAAGACACAAAGATATGCCCTAAAGTAATTTTTGACAGTGATGTGTCCCAAGACAGAAATGGGATGAGGCCCTCTTCTCTGCAGAGTTGTACAGTTAGGCCACATGGAGGTGAAGCCTCTGTATTGAGATGAGTATTGAAGCATGAATGAAGACTTCACCACCCAGGAACAGAGGAGTGTGATCAACTCAGCCCTCTGCACCCGAGATTCATAAGGGTAAGAATATATATATATTCTTGGGGTTGTCATGTGGGAAGCTGGTGGCAGATGTGAAGGGTATGACAAGCAGAGGGAAAAGTTCATTCTATGTAGCAGTTTAAAGCAGCAGGGCACCATGCTTCTCAAAGGAGTGTCTGGGAGTATACCAAGAAGTCTGAGAAGCCCCTAATAAAGTGGCGTATCTTCAAGGACACTTTAATATATTTTTATATTCAAACAAATATATGTAATAGGTTAGCAAGTACATGAGGAGTTTTTAAGATAAACTACAGAACTATTTAAAAATCTCACTACTTTAGGTACTTCAAAGTTGGTCTGCCATCATCCCTGGTAGATGGCATTTCTTTCCTTTGCCCTTACAGGCAAGTCCCTGATCATTAGCAAAGCCAGGGGAGATATGTCATTAGGTGGGCGTGGTTGGTACTTGGTTAATTTGTGCCCGTCTTTTTTTAAAATATCAACACAGCATTTTAATATTATGTTGCATATATTTCTATTGCATTTCTTCCATTTTTTAATCCTTATAAGGTCTTTCATGCAGCTATCAGAGATGTAGTTGCTACCAACCCTCCCAAATCAGTCCCCAGCAAGAGTTTTCCTGCCCAGTGTCATTCAAACCAATAGAACGAGACTGAGTTTGGCTCAGAAGCAAAGGAAAGCTTTATGCTTTGATCAGAGAATGGAGAGGTATGAGCTCTGGCTCTAGAGCACTGGCTCTCCCAGACAGGCTGTGGGCAGGGCTGCTTTATAGGATCTCATCTGCAGGGAGAGGGCAGAGTTCTCACTGGGTTGGCCCAGCTGCACAGCTCCCACTCCAGATCATGCAGTGCTGGGGACAGCATCTCTGCACACAGCCTACTGCCACCATCTTGAACTGAGTGTAGCGCACAGTGAGCTTCTGCTTGGGGCCCACCAAGAGCAGCTGTTTCACACGAGGAACTCTGGTCTGAAGTGCTGGGTGCAAGGCTTCTGCATGTGGCCCCCTGTGAGCAAGGAAAACTAGACTAAGCACACACACAAAAAGGTCAGACTTTATTACCCAGATTCTATTCTTATTTCTTGGGAATTGTCAGTGGGCTTTGCCGATGACAAACTCCTCCTCTGTCCTTTGTCCTGCTCCTCATTCTTGAGGAGTGCCGAGGGGTACAGGTCTATCTTCTGTAACTGCTTCCTGCTGACTTGGGGCATTGTCATAACCCCGGGTGAAGGAGCAGGGAATCTCCCCAGTTGCCTGTAGATGTGCCTCAGCCCTGACTCTTGGCATCCCCAAGCAACCACTGTTTGGAGTTTTATAAACTCTAATCTTTTGGAGACAAAGGACGTCAGACAACTTAGGATGCATGGCCCAAATATTAGCAAGAGAGCAATGGTCACATGTCAAATTTTTCCTAAAAATGAAGGTATCTAGGTCTTTTGCCTGTAGGCACAAGTGTGCCCTGATGTTGAGGCTCATTGCCGGGGCCTGAGTATCCCTGGTCACACTTTTGTTGTTTTTCAGAAGAGAAGCTTCAGGCCAGAGAGAGGTTCACACAAGTAATCAGGGGTGTCCGTTGCCCCAGGTTGTCTCTCCGGAGGTTGAGGCTCGGGGGCCCTCTTCATTCGAGTGTGTTGTCCCCACAGAGTGATCCCTGAAACTTCAGGGAGGAATGGGTGGTTAAGCTCACTGAGTTGTGTTCCCCTTAGGAGTAGGCTGATTTGCAGGCTGCCAGTTTTCCAGGTTTCTAGGTTCACCTGGTCTCTTGGCCAGAAGGGGTGAAGGGCCAGGTCGGTGGGTGCGAGCAGCACCTGGTCACCATATTTCCCGAGAGCTTTTATGGTTTCTCCAACTGGAGAGCACACTTGAGTTGTTCCATTTCAAGGGGATATGGGACCCTTCTCTCAGGCTTGGGGAATGGGTTTACATACAAAAGGTCAAATGCACTTAACTTATCCCTTGTGGCTAATTGCATGTGTGAACAAGGCAATCAGAAGCAGCTTAATCCAATTTTCTTGTGAGTTTCCTGACAAACTTTAAAGGCCTGATTGGATCTCTCTACTTTTCCTGATGATCGGGGTCTCCAGGCTGAGTGCAAGGTCCATTTTAATTCTCAACAGTAAGCTACCTCTTTCCTTCCAAATAGCCCCTGTGCCTGTAGGCTGGCATACGCATGCCGGGATTAGGCTTCGTGCCTCTATGACTTGGGCCTGGGAGGTCACTGCCCATCTCACTAGCCTTTTTCCTTCTCTCACTAAATTTTCCCATTCTTGAACCCTTCCTCTTCTGCATTTGAGACTTCCTAGGTAGGGGGTGATTGGTCTAGATCGTGTCTATGGTTTCTATACAATCACGCTCCAGGGGCCCCATTTCAGCAGGTAGCAGGGTGGCCAGATTTAATGTGTGACAGTTTTTTATGGTAGCCACTGGCTTGTCTAAAAGCATAGCCTGACTTGAATCAACCTTCTGGGGAATAGCCACTCTGTTTCCTTAGAACTTACTAAAGCCTGAACCTGGTGTGGAGTACATATAGTGATTGGCTGACCAAACGTTAACTTTACAGCCTCCTTTAGCAGGATTGTAGTAGATGCTTCTGCCATAGGCAAGGGGGCCATCTCTTAGTAGTTTGATCTAATTGTTTAGAGAAACAAGCAACCACCTGAGTAAAGGGTCCCAGTTATTGAGTTAATACCCCAAGGGTGAGTCCCCTTCCCTTGTGAATATAAAAGTCAAAGGGTTTAGCTAAATCTGGGAGGGCCAGAGCAGGAGCCTGAAATAATTGCTCTTTCAATTCTTGAAAGGCCCCTCCGCATTCTGAATTCCATTCAAAACAATCATCATCCTTTCCTTTCAACTTTTCATATAGAGGCCTTGTTATTAGACCATAGTTCAGGATCTAGACACAGCAAAACCCAGCCATCCCCAGGAAACTCCTAAGCTGTCTTCTAGTTTTAGGAGAGACAAGGCCAAAAATGACTTCTTTCCTTTCCTGGGGTAGCTTTCTCTGACCTTCTGTGAGAATGAAGCCTGGGTACATCACCCTAGTTTGTGATATTTGAGCCTTTTTCTTGGACACCATATATTCTTTATCAGCTAGGTGGTTCAGAGTGGTTACAGTGTTTTTTCAGAGGACTACTTAGTAGGGCTGGTGATCAGAATGTTGTCTACATACTGGAGGAGGGTTTTCTCCTCCAGATGTAGATATTTTAGGTCCTTAGCTAAAGTTTCCCTAAAGATGGTGGGGGAATTTTTGAACTCTTAGGGCAGGACTGTCCAGCAGTATTGTTTATGTTGCTTGTTTGGGTCCTGCCACTCAAAAGCAAAAATTTTTTGTGACTCTGGGGCTAATAGAATACAGAAGAAGACAGCTTTTAAATCTGATACAGAATACCAAGTCCTGGTAGATGGTAGAGTGGCCAGAAGAGTATAGGGATTAGGGACTGCTGGATGTATTTCCTCGATGGCTTCATTGACTGCCCTCAGGTCCTGTACCATCCAGTATTCCCCATTGGGTTTCTTTACAGGAAGAATGGGGGGATACAGTAAGTCCCCTACATACAAATCTTCAAGTTGTGAACTTTCAAAGATGCGAACTTGCCCCTGTATGCCAGCTGCTGTACTGTACTACTGTACTTTTCAAGGTACTGTACTGTAAGATTAAAAATATTTCTTTATTTTTTTGTGTTTGTTTTTATGTATTATTTGTGTGAAAAGTATTATAAACCTATTACTGTACATTACTATATAGCCAATTATTTTAGTTGGGTACCTAGGCTAAACTTTGGACTTACAAACAAATTGGACTTACGAAAGCACTCTCATGTGGAACTCATTCGTACATAGGGGACTTACTGTATTCCAGGCTGACTGGCATAGTCTAAAAAGGCCCTGGTCAATTAGGCCCTGTATAATAGGGGCAATGCCCAACAGGGCCTCCCGATGGAGAGGGTAATGCTTTCTATTGGCCAAGTATGCCTGGGTTTTAGATGGACTATCACAGGACTGGCTCCTACAGCTTGTCCCACCCATCCCTGGGCCTAGCCCTCAGGATTTACTCCAAGGAGATCAACTTGCTCTGTCCTGGGAGGTATGTCCTCAGACATTAACATTATCATCTTTGCTCTTTGTCTAAGGGGACTCCAATCTCCAGTTTGTCTCCCATTAGGTGGATAGCAACCCCCAATTTATGTAAGATACCTCTTCCTAGCAGGGGTACAGGGCATTCAGGGACATACAGGAAGGAGTGGGCGAGTGTGTGTTTGTCGAATTTACATTCTAGTGGCTCTGTAAATGCCCAATCTTGGGCCTTCCCTGATACCCCCATAATTTTACAACTCTTGTGACCGAGGCTTGCCTGATCTGGTGTTCAGAACCAAGTAAATGACACCAGTGTTGACTAAGAATTCAATAGGCTTTCCCCCTATGTCCAATGTCATCCGAGACTCGGAGTTCAATTGAAGTGCCAGCTTAGGAGCTCCCTGGCCCCATTATTCTTCATCTATTTGGACCATCTGCCTTCAAGGATAGTGGCCTGGATGTGCCATTTCCACCCCCCTTGGGAGACAGCAAGGGCATTCTCTCTTTTAGTGTCCCTCGTGTTTATATATGGCGCACTGATTGGGTCCTAGTTTCCTTGGCTTGCTATCCTATACTGTGTCACTTGACAAGTGCCCCACATAAACTGCCTGCACTCAAGCCCTAGTCTCAGGCTCTGTATCTGGCAGGAGCCAGTCTGAGAGTCCTTTCAACACTGGATGTTACAGAGAAGAAGACTGAGATCTGCCTGATGTTTTCATTCATTTGTGAATAACTACTCTTTCTGAGTACTCATAGAATTTCTTCCTTATTGTTTAAAAATTCTATCAGAATACATTCAGGTATTCTTTTTTCTAATAATTTGCCCAGTACATGGTACTTGCCTTTAATTTTCAGATTGGAATCTTTCTTTGGATCAAAGAAGCTCATCTTCTATAATAACTACAAATGCAGTATAACCTTTTTTCATCTTCTTTGATTACTGTTCTGCAGTGATTCTGTCACCCCTTTCTGAAATTCTTCTAACAAATTGGATCTCTTCCACCTGTGCCACTTGTAGCTTTCATAATTTTCATCACTTTGCCCTTTTCTTCTGAGTTCTGGACAACCTTTCAAGTTTGCCTTCTGCTTAACTAACTAGATTTTCAGAAGCTGTTAGCCTCACAACTAACTAGCCCTTTGGGGTGACTATACTGCTCAGGTACTCTGCTCACTCCCATAAGTGGATATAGATAACATGCCATACCCTTTTGTACTTAGTGACTTGATTTGCCCAAGTGGAATGCTCTTCAGTGCCCAGGTCTTTGCTTGGTGTAGCCAAGCACCCTGTGAGCCTCTGGTCCTACTGGAAGGGTTCAAATGCTATTGTTAGAAAAGAGTGAGTGGTAAGTCCAAGCTGAGAGCCTACCCCTCAAATTCCCATGGGTGTCTCTCATTTCCAGGCCTTGGGCTAATGGTATTTAACTCATAATATTGTGAACGTTATAAAAATAATGTACATAAAAATGCTTTGTAAACATGAAAATGCCCTTCAGTCTAGAACCGTCCCATGGTAAAACCATGAAGGCACTCCAGTTATGGAGCTTTATGTAACAGCATCATCATCTCCCCTTATTGATTTGGGGAGTGGGCAGATTGATTGGCTGAGAGAACTGGGAGCATCAGCCCCTTTTCCACATATTTTTCTGAATGTCTTGTTCCTTTGTAAGGACTTGTCCTGAAGATACCTGCTGCTTTTAATCTGCCCAGCACTCTTTTTCCCTTTTTACTAGTACTGGCACTCAAATGTCCCTTTCTAGATGCAGGTTCTCCTCATTATTAGTGGGCACGGTACATTACTAGTGGGGCAAATACCATACCCATTCCAAGAGTAGGCATTTGACACAATTGAAGCCAATAAATGTGAATCTCTTTTTGCTGAGGTTGGTGACTGGTAGAATGTTAGCCTGGAGCTGTTCATGGCCAACTTTGCCACCAATGGAAGGAACCTGTCAGAGAATGGGATCAAAGCAAAAGAGAGCAGAACTAAGACATATCAAGAGACAGATTTCTGTCTGAGCACCTGGATCCTGCAGCATCTGAGCATGGACTACCCTGCACCTTTAATTCCTAAACCTCCCCTTTTTGGCCAAGCTTATTTGAGTTGATATTCTGTCATTTACAACAAAAGACCACTAATAATAAAAACTACATATAAATTCGGTCCTTCATTGAGATTGCATTTGCAGTGTGCCATGGAAAGAAGAGAGAGACTGGAATTTAAAATTTAAGTTTCAAGCTCTGCCACATATCAGTTGAGTTGACATTGTGCTATGGTCTGAATGTCCTTATTTCCCTCAAGTTCATATGTTGAAACCTAACCCCCAAGGTGATGGTATTAGGAGGTAGGGCCTTTGGGATGTGATTAGGTCATAAGGATGGAGTCCTCATCAATGGGATTAGTGCCCTTATAAAAGAGGGCAAGAGAATGTGTTTCTTCCTTCTTCCACGTGAGGATACAATGAGAAATCTGCAACCCAGAAGAGGGCTCTCAACTGACGGTGCTGACAACTTGATCTCAGACTTCTAGTCTCCAGAACTGTGAGAAATAAATTTCTGTTGTTTATAAGCCACCCAGTCTGTGTCATTTTTTATACCAGCCTGAACAAACTAAGGCACATGGGATAAGTCTCTTCTGAGCCTTATTCATAAACTTTAAAATGGAATAAGACCAAACTTACTTCACAGATCTGTTTATACATAAAATGTGAAATCTATTTACAAGTGCTCTGGAATTATAAAGCATTCTGGAAAAGTAAGTTTTTAATATCCAGTTGTGTTGTTTGGCTTATTCCAAGGAGAGATATATTGCCTGTTCTTCTGTCATGAAAATTGTTGTCAATTGACTATTCTCTTATTTTTTAATTTTCATTTTATATTGGAGTATAGTTGATTAACAATGTTGTGTTTCAGGTGTACAGCAAAGTGATACCAGTTATACATATACATATATCTATTCTTTTTCAAATTCTTTTCCAATTAGGTTTTTACAGAATATTGAGCAGAGTTCCCTGTGCTATATAGTAGATCCTTGTTGGTTATCTATTTTAAATATAGCAGTATGTACACGTCAATCCCAACTTCCCAAACTATCCCTTCCTCCACCCTTCCCCCGTGGTAACCATAAGTTCGTTCTCTAAGTCTGTGAGTCTGTTTCTGTTTTGTAAGTAAGTTCGTTTGTATCAAATTTTTTAGATTCCACATATAAGTGATATCATGTGATATTTGTCTTTCTGTGACTGGCTTACTTCACTTAGTATGATAATTTCCAGGTCCATCCATGTTGCTGCAAATCACATTATTTCATTCATTTTATGGCTAATATTCCATTGTATATATGTACCACATCTTCTTTATCCATTCATCTGTTGATGGACATTTAGGTTGCTTACATGCTCTGGCTATTGTAAATAGTGCTGCAATGAATATTGGGGTGCATATATCTTTTCAAATGATGGTTTTCTCTGCATATATTCCCAGGAGTGGGATTGCTGGATCATATGGCAGCTCTGTTTTTAGTTTTTTAAGGAACCACCATACTGTGCTCCATCATGGCTGTGCCAATTACATTCCCAACAGTGTACGAGGGTTCCTTTCCTCCACACCCTCTTCAGCATTTATTGTTTGTAAACTTTTTTTCTTAAGAAGATTTTGGGGGTAGGAGTTTATTAATTAATTTATTTATTTTTGCTGTGTTGGGTCTTCGTTTCTGTGCGAGGGCTATCTCTAGTTGTGGCAAGTGGGGGCCACTCTTCATCACAGTGTGCAGGCCTCTCACTGTTGCGGCCTCTCTTGTTGTGGAGCACAGGCTCCAGACGCGCAGGCTCAGTAGTTGTGGCTCACAGGCCTAGTTGCTCTGCGGCATGTGGGATCCTCCCAGACCAGGGCTCGAACCCATGTCCCCTGCATTAGCAGGCAGACTCTCAACCACTGCGCTACCAGGGAAGCCCTGTAAACTTTTTTGATGGCCATTCTGACTGGTGTGAGGTGGTATCTCATTGTAGTTTTGGTTTGCATTTCTCTAATAATTAGTGATATTGAGCATCTTTTCATGTGTTTGTTGGCCATCTGTATGTCTTCTTTGGAGAAATGTCTTTTTAGGTCTTCTGCCCGTTTTTTGATTAGGTTGTTTGTTTTTTTGATATTGAGCCCCACAAACTATTTGTAAATTTTGGAGATCAATCCTTTGTCGGTCACATCATTTGCACATATTTTCTTCCATTTTGTGGGTTGTCTTTTCGTATGGTTTATTGTTTTGTTAGGTATTTTTCTGTGAAAAAAAGTTTTGAGTTTAACTAGGTCCCATTTGTTTATTTTTGTTTTTATTTCCATTACTCTAGGAGACAGATCAAAAAAGATATTGCGGGACTTCCCTGGTGGTGCAATGGTTAAGAATCTGTCTATCAATGCAGGGGACATGGGTTCGATCCCTGGTCCAGGAAGATCCCACATGCCACGGAGCAACTAAGCCCGGGCACAACTACTGAGCCTGTGCTCTAGAGCCTGCGTGCTGCAACTACTGAAGCTCGTGTGCCACAACTACTGAAGCCCACGCACCTATAGCCCATGCTCCACAACCAGAGAAGCCATCACAATGAGAAGCCCGCACACTGCAACGAAGAGTAGCCCCCGTTTGCTCACCACAGCTAGAGGAAGCCATTGTGCAGCAATGAAGACCCAATGCAGCCAAAAAATTAATTAATTAATAAACTAATTAATTAATTAATTAATTAAAATTATTTTTTAAAATAAAATAAAATAAATTTTAAACAAAAGAAAAAGATATTGCTGCAATTTATGTCAAAGAGTGCTCTGTCTACATTTTCCTCTAAGAGTTTTACAGTATCCAGTTTTACATTAAGGTCTTTAACCAATTTTGAGTTTATTTTTGTGTATGGTGTTAAAGAATGTTCTAATTTCTTTTTTTTTTTACATGTAGCTGTCCAGTTTTCCCAGCACCATTTATTGAAGAGACTGTCTTTTCTCCATTGTACTTGCCTCCTTTGTTATAGATTAATTGACCATATGTGTATGGGTTTATTTCTGAGCTTTCTATCCTGTTCTATTGATCTGTATTTGTTTTTGTGCCAGTACCATACTGTTTTGATTACTGTAGCTTTGTAGTATAGTCTGAAGCCAGGGAGCCTGATTCCTCTAGCTCCGTTTTTCTTTCTCAAGATTGCTTTGGCTATTCGGGGTCTTTTTTGTCTCCATACAAATTTTAAGATCTTTTGTTCTAGTTCTGAGAAAAATGCCATCGGTAATTTGATAGTGATTGCATTGAATCTGTAGATTGCCTTGAGTGGTATAGACATTTTGACCATATTAATTCTTCCAATCCAAGAACATGGTAGATCTTTCCATCTGTTTGTGTCATCTTCAATTTCATTCATCAGCATCTTATAGTTTTTGGAGTACAGGTCTTTTGCCTCCTTAGGTAGGTTTCTTACTAGATATTTTATTCTCTTTAATGCGATGGTAAATGAGATTGTTTCTTTAATTTATCTTTCTGATCTTTCATCATTAGTGTATAGAAATGCAACAGATCTGTGTATTTATTTGCATCCTGCAACTTTACCATATTCATTGATGAGCTTTAGTATTTTTCTGGTAGCATCTTTATGATTTTCTATGTATAGTATCATGTCATCTGCAAACAGTGACAGTTTTACTTCTTCTTTTCCAGTTTATATTCCTTTTATTTCTTTTTCTTCTCTGATTGCCATGGCTAGGACTTCCAAAACTATGTTGAATAATCGTGGTGAGAGTGGACATCCTTGTCTTGTTCCTGATCTTAGAGGAAATGCTTTCAGCTTTTCACCATTGAGTATGATGTTAGCTGTAGGTTTGTCATATATGACCTTTATTATGTTGAGGTATGTTTCCTCTATGCCCACTTTCTGGAGAGTTCTTATCATACATGGGTTTTGAATTTTGTCAAAAGATTTTTCTGCATCTATTGAGAGGATCATATGGTTTTTATTCTTCAATTTGTTGATGTGGTATATCACATTTATTTGTGGAAATTGAAAACTCCTTGCATCCCTGGGATAAATCCCAATTGATCATGGTGTATGAGCCTTTTAATGTATTGTTGGGTTCATCAGTGATATTGGCCTGTAATTTTCTTTTTTTGTGGTATCCTTGTCTGGTTTCGATATCAGGGTGATGTTGGCCTCACAGAATGAGTTTGGGAGTGTTCCTTCCTCTGCAATTTTTTGGAATAGTTTCAGAAGGATAGGTGTTAACTCTTCTCTAAATGTCTGATAGAATTCTCCTGTGAAGCCAACTGGTCCTAGACTTTTGTTTGTTGGGAGTTTCTTAATCACAGTTTCAATTTCGGTACTTGTGATTGGTCTGTTCATATTTTCTATTTCTTCCTGGTTCAGTGTTGGGATGTTGTACCTTTCTAAGAATTTATCCATTTCTTCTAGGTTGTCCATTTTATTGGCGTATAGTAATTCATTGTAGTCTCTTATGATTTTTTGTATTTCTGTTGTATTGGTTGTTACTTCTCCTTTTTCATTTCTAATTTTATTGATTTGCCGTCTTGCTTTTTTTCTTGACAAGTCTGGCTAAAAGTTTATCAATTTTGTTTATCTTTTCAAAGAACCAGCTTTTAGTTTCATTGATATTTTCTGTTGCTTTTTAAATCTCTATTTCATTTATTTCTGCTCTGATCATTATAATTTCTTTCCTTCTCCTAACTTTGGGTTTTGTTTGTTCTTCTTTATCCAGTTGTTGTAGGTGTAAGGTTAGGTTGTTTATTTAAGACTTTTCTTGTTTCCTGAGGTAAGATTGCATTGCTATAAACTTCCCACTTAGAACCACTTTTGCTGTGTCCCATAGGTTTTGGATCGTTGTGCTTTTGTTTTCATTTGTCTCTAGGTATCTTTTTTTAAATAAATAAATAAATAAATTTATTTATTTATTTATTTATGGCTGTGTCGGGTCTTCACTGCTATGTGCAGGCTTTCTCTAGTTGTGGTGAGCAGGGACTACTCTTGGTTGAGGTGCACGGGCTTCTCACTGCAGTGGCTTCTCTTGTTGAGGAGCACAGGCTCTAGGTGTGTGGGCTTCAGTAGTTGTAGCATGTGGGCTCAGTAGTTGTGGCATGTGGGCTCAATAGTTGTGGCTTGGGGGCTCTAGAGCACAGGCTCAGTTGTAATGGTGCACCGGCTTAGTTGTTCCACGGCATGTGAGATCTTCCCAGACCAGGGATTGAACCCATGTCCCCTGCATTGGCAGGCAGATTCT
Source organism: Mesoplodon bidens (assembly GCF_964165515.1). NCBI lineage: Eukaryota > Metazoa > Chordata > Mammalia > Artiodactyla > Ziphiidae > Mesoplodon > Mesoplodon bidens. The sequence goes on from NC_138176.1 coordinate 192,452,238, forward strand.
TAACCACTGTGCCACCAGGGAAGTCTCTCTAGGTATTTTTTTATTTCCTCTTTGACTTCTTCAGTGATCCATTGTTTGTTTAGCAGCATATTGTTTGTACGTTTTTTTTTCTTGTATTTGATTTCTAATCTCATAACATTGTGGTCAGAAAAGATGATTGATATGATTTAAATTTTCTTAAATTTACTGAAGCTCATTTTGTGTCCTAGCATGTGATCCTGGAGAATGTTCCTTGTGTACATTAGAAAAATGTGTATTCTGCTGCTTTTGGATGGAATGCTCTATAAATATCAATTAAGTCCTTATGATCTAATGTGTCACTTAAAGCCTGTGTTTCCTTATTGATTGGATGATCTGTCCACTGATGAAAGTGGGGTGTTAAAGTCCCCCACTATTATTGTGTTGCTGTCAATTTCCCTTTTTCTGGCTGTTAGCATTTGCCTTATATATTAAGGTGCCCCTATGTTGGGTGTATATATATTTACAGTTGCTATGAGGTGCCCCTATGTTGGGTGTATATATATTTACAATTGTTATATATTCTTCTTGGATCGGTACTTTATGTAGTGTCCTTTGTCTCTTGTAACAGTCTTTATTTTAAAGTCTATTTTATCTGATATGAGTATTGCTACTCCAGCTTTCTTTTGATTTCCATTTGCATGGAATACATTTTTCTATCCCCTCACTTTCAGTCTGTGTGTGTCCCTAGGTCTGAAGTGGGTTTCTTGTAGACAACATATATATGTTTTTGTATCCATTCAGCCAGTCTATGTCTTTTGGTTGGAGCATTTAATCCATTTACGTTTAAGTTAATTATCAATATGTATGTTCTTATTGCCATTTTGTTAATTGTTTTGGGTTTGTTTTTGTAGGTGTTTTTTCTTCCCTTCCTCTTTTGTTCTCTTCTCTTGTGATTTGATAACTAACTTTAGTGTTGTGTTTGGATTCCTTTTTCTTTTTTTGTGTGTGTATCTATTGTAGGTTTTTGGTTTTCGGTTACCATGAGGTTTTGATATAGCAGTCTATATATAAACAAGATTGTTTTAAGATTCTGGTCTTTTAATTTCAAATGCATTTCCAATATCCTGCAATTGTTCTCTCCTCTTCTCACAAGTTGCTGGTTTTGATATCGTATTGGTGATCAGATGATTTCCTACCTTTACTTTATGTTTGCTTTTACTGGTGAGCTCTTCCATTTGTAATTTTCTTGTTTATAGTTGTGACCTTTTCTTTTCCCCCTAGAGAAGCTTCTTTAGCATTTGTTGCAAAGCTGGTCTGGTGGTCCTGAATTCCCTTAGCTTTTGATTGTTTGTAAAACTTTTGATTTCTCCAAATTTGAATGAGAGCCTTGTTTATGGGAGTTCCCTGTATGTTATTTCTTGCTTTTAATATTTTTTCTTTGTCTTTAATTTTTGTCAGTTTGATTACTACATGTCTTGGTATGTTCCTCCTTGGGTTTATTCTTCCTGGGACTATCTGTTTTCTGGACTTGGGTGACTGTTTCCTTTCCCATGTTAGGGAAGTTTTCAGCTATTATCTCTTCAAATATTTTCTCAGGTTCTTTCTCTCTCTCTTCTCCTTCTGGGACCCCTGAAATGCAAATGTTGGTGCATTTAATGTTGTCCTAGAGATCTCTTAAACTGTCCTAATTTCTTTTCATTCTTTTTTCTTCTGTTCTGTGGCAGTGATTTCCACAATTCTGTCTCCCAGGTCACTTATCCATTCATCTGCCTCATTTATTCTGTTATTGATTCCTTCTTCCATATTTTTCATTTCAGTTATTGTATTGTTCATCTCTCTTTATTTGTTCTTTAGTTCTTCTAGGTCTTTGTTAAAACATTTCTTGTATCTTCTCCATGTGTGCCTCTATTCTTTTTCTGAGATCTTGGATCATCTTTACTATCATTACTCTGATTCTTTTTTCAGGTAGATTGCCTATCTCCACTTCACTTAGTTGCTCTTCTGGGGTTTTATCTTGTTTCTTCATCTGGGACATATTCTTCTACCTCAGTTTTTCTAACTTCCTGTGATTGTGGTTTCCATTCCGCAGGCTGAAGGATTGTAGTTCTTCTTGCTTCTGCAGTCTGCCCCCTGGTGGGTTAGGCTATCTGAGAGGTTTGTGCAGGCTTCCTGGTGGGAGGGACTAGTACCTGCTCACTGGTGGGTGGAGCTGGGTCTTGTCCCTCTGGTGGACAACGCCATGTCAGGAGGTGTTTATTGGGCACCTGTTGACTCAGAAAGACTTTAAGCAGCCTGTCTGCTGATGGGTAGGGCTGTTTCTTTGTTTTATACGAGCCTGAATGAACTAAGACACGCTGGATAAGTCACGTCTGAGCCTTATTCATTATCTTTAAAATAGAATAAGATCCTACTCACTTCACAGGTCTGTTTTATATATCAAATGTGAAATCTATATGCAAGTCCTCTGGGAGTTATAAAGCATTCTGGAAAAGTAAGTTATAATGTCCAATTGTGTTATTTTGGCTTATTCCAAGGAGAGATATATTGGCTATTCTTTTGTCATAATAACTGGTGTCCATTTACTGTTCTTCAAAATAATTTTATTTTACCCTCTTAGCTAAAAATTTAGGTAAGTCTTTAATTCTTCTTCAGTTCCCCCCTGATGTTTCTAACTAAAATATCAGGAAAGCTTTATCAAAAAGTGTCCTGAAAAAATGGTCCAATATCTGGGGAGTGGCAGGGTAGTGGGTAGGGGTATAGATGCAAGAAAATTGTCTGTGACTTGATAATTATTAAAGCTGGATAACTATATGGATGTTCATTTATTCTATTTTCTCCACCTTCATATATGCTGGAAATTTTCCATATAAAAATGAAAAGTTCCCTGTAACTCTAAGGTAACAAACAGCTGTCTGAGAAGACTTGTTAATTGCAGCTCTCTAATTCTATAATATATATTCAAATGTCAGGTCTAGTTTTAATAGATAAAATGACATGACTCAACTTACAGAAATGTAATGGTGATAGATAATCCAGAAAAATACCCTAGCTAGAGCTAACAAAGAGAAAAGTGGGGCTTAACAATGGTGATGATGATGATAAGAATTTATCACAAATATAAACAGCATCATCATCATTATCACTACAGCTAGAATCCCAACACCTTAGTAGACACTGCTCTTTGAATTGCTTTATGCTCTTTACAGTGTTTAATGTACCTATGTCCTTAATGGAAAAAAAACAAAGAAACCTGTGGAAAATAAAAGGTGAAAAAAAGTGAAAGAACATTCTTAAAAACTATCAGGACTTCCCTGAAACCAAAAGATCATACCCCACATTCCAAAAGGTCTACATTCAAACTCTGCCACGTGGATGACCATCTAGCCTGATTAGTAGGGTGCAAGTCAGTATGTAAACTGAAGGTCATGTGAGGAAATATGAAAGATCTGGGATTTGGAGCTAAAAGTAATGGATTGAAATAGCTCAACTAGGGGCTTCCCTGGTGGCGCAGTGGTTGAGAGTCCGCCTGCTGATGCAGGGGACACGGGTTCGAGCCCTGGTCTGGGAAGATCCCACATGCCGCGGAGCAACTGGGCCCGTGAGCCACAGCTACTGAGCCTGCACGTCTGGAGCCTGTGCTCGGCAACAAGAGAGGCCGCGACAGTGAGAGGCCCGCACACCACGATGAAGAGTGGCCACCATTTGCCACAACTGGAGAAAGTCCTTGCACAGAAATGAAGACCCAACACAGCAAAAATAAATTAATTAATTAAAATCGGTTGATGATAATCTAGTGAGCTTTCCTCCACAAGGTAATTAAAAAAAAAAAAAAGAAATAGCTCAACTATTTACTGGCTCTTGTTTTTGGGCAATTCATCTAACCTCACTGAACCTTATTCATCTTTAAAATGGAAATGATAGTAATCTCCACCTATGGGGATGCCAAACGTGGCATGTGGAGGTGAAAGAGCTTTGTAAACTGTAGCAGTCTGACTTTTTATTGACAGTTGTTGTTGCTATTATTATAAGAACATTTTCATGGTAAAATGTTTCAAAGTCATGTAATACTTATATTCAGAACGTTTTTCTTAAAACTTACACAAATTCCTCCTGTTAAAATTAAAGCCCACTCTTCTTAGTGACAATAAATGGGTCCATTCAACATCACTCACAGACTATCCTATCCAAAACCACAGATCCAGTCATGCTTATGCTGGAAGGGAGCCTGCCAATCACTCCAGCCTTCTCATTTCACACATGAGGAAACTAACGTCCATAGTGATGAATCATTGGTCGAGATGATACAGCTGGTAGGGTGAGAGCCTGAACTGAAATCTAAGTCTCTGGACTCCAGGTCAAGGTCCACAACATTCTACTATCTTAAAAAGAAGAAAAAAATACTGGAATCAAGAGTAATTAAGACACCCTATCTCTGTTACTGTTTATCAGAGTGCGATAATCTTGTGCATCCCTTGGAATACAAGTTCTTCAAGATGTTAATACATGTTATAAATAAAAGGGTTCCAGAGTTAAATTTATAAAATATTAGACAATTTGATATTAAGCAGAATTGTTTACAGAGACTTCTCAAAGATTGTACCAATATACTGTTAGATTATAATCTGAGAGAGAGCAGTATTTCCCAAAAATGTCTGACCATAGAACCCTTATTTTAGTACACAGACTACAGAGCCAGATGGCCTTTGTTCAAACTATGTCCCTGGTAACTGCCACATTCAACAAATTACTTAATCATTTTGTGCCTCAGTTTCTGAATGTGAAAATTTGAAATAATAAAGGCAGCTATTTTATGGGTTGTTCAGAAGATTCAAAGAGTTAACAAATGTGAAATATGTGGAATAGTACTTGGCTCCTAGTAAACACTAGAAAAGTGTTTGCTATTGTTGTATTGCTGTTGTTGTTGTATTGCTAGTGGTATTCCAATGATTATTTTAGACAACTACACATTAACATCTCTGTGATCTAGGTCAGATGCAGCAACCTGAGAAACTGCTTTAGGTCAGTGGTTACCAAACATGATGGGTCTTCAAAGGACACATTCCCAGCCCTCCCATCTGAGATTCAAATGCAATTGATTGTGATGGGGTCAAAGAATTTGCGCTAATTTTATAAGCACCTCAGATGATTCTGATGCTCAATCAGGTTTGGTGTCCACTAATCATAACAATGCTTTCTTTACACTCCTCTCTTAAGGCCTGTATTTCAAAACTCTAGGAAATGTTTTCCCCTCAGCTTGTGTGAACTTTGGAGATTTAAGAGGAGACAGGAGAGACAGGCTAGAAACCCAGCATGTCTAGTGGATTTGTCTGTGGTGCCACTGAGCCAACCTCTCTCTTAACAAGCCACTTAGGTGTTGTAGTGGTTTAAAGCAGCTAATGAAGAAATGTGGGTGAGGCCTTCCAAAAGGGTTAGCCTCTCATGGTACAGAGCAGTAAAGAGAAGGGCAAAATATAGATAAATGCCTTTCACTGTTTGATGATATGAGCAATTTCCCTGCAGTGCCTGTTATGACATTTTGCAATTCCAACAGCAACAAGTGATAGTGACGGTTTCCCCAGAGTTTCACCCACAGAATGAACTGTCAAACTTTTGGATTTTTGCCTATCAAGGTGAAATGTGGTATGTCAGCATAGTTTTAATTGGCATGTTCTCTTCATAGGTTTAGGGACCTTTGTATTTATTTTTCTGTAAAATATACAGCTTTTCATTACAGGTATGCCCCACTTTTCAAAAGCTGGCTTTAGGCCTCTTCAGTTTTAGGAAAGGCCTACACTAATACCTGTTTTCACTAACCGAAAGAAATCTGAAGAAGATTTCCCTTTCACACACACACAAAGGCAGAAAGCAAAACTAATGTTGAGCATTTGTTTTGCATCCAGTGATTATAGAGGCAGAGCACACCCCTAGCAGCGAGAGCAGCACCGCCAAGCTCTTTCCCTGGGAACGACACTCAGCATCAGCCGCCATAGCTTTGAACTGTGTCTGTGAGTATCTGTGCTTTATCTCAATTTATTTTATGCATCTATTAGCAAGATGTGTCCCAAGGTAATTGCTTCTTTGCTTTACATCATTGTGGTTTACTTATAAAAGATTTCATTGAAAAAAAGCTTCAGGGCTTCCTTGGTGGCGCAGTGGTTGAGAGTCTGCCTGCCGATGCAGGGGACACGGGTTCGTGCCCTGGTCCGGGAAGATCCCACATGCCGCGGAGCGGCTGGGCCCATGAGCCATGGCCGCTGAGCCTGCGTGTCCGGAGCCTGTGCTCTGCAGTGGGAGAGGCCACAACAGTGAGAGGCCCGTGTACCACAAAAAAAAACACAAAAGCTTCATAAGAATGCTCTACTTTCGGATATAGGGGTGTATTTCCTTTGTCAAGAGTGTAAGCTGTTCCACCTAAGTTCATAAACCACTGAAAGAGTTACAGAAATAAAACAAAGGGTACCCATTTCCAGGATCAGGTGCCCTTATTGTTGCTAAAGAAGCCACAAGGCACCAAGGAGACCGTGTAGCCATTCTTAACTGAAGTAGACCAGGCTGTTACCTGATTCACTCTGAGAACAACAACAAGCTTCTCTTCATCAGTTACACTGAAACGTCGTGTTAAATCCCCTTGTTTGGAGAACTAGGAGATTTGGTCTCCACCTTTAGGGAGTCTATGTTATCTGTCATTCTCTTAATCTTGGGTACAAATAGATTGACTTGAAAATGTTACCTTTCTCCATGTGTCCACAAAGCAAAATATCTAGATGCTTCAAAAAAAATTGGTTTCACACCTTTATGCTACTCTAATATAAACCAAATATGGCTATTTAACATGTTGTGAAAATTAAATTGATTGTGGTCTTTAGACACTGAATTGATTAAAATTACTCTAATTCAAAAAATATTAAGTATCTGCTAACCGTAATATAGTTATATAAGGTTTGAAAAGAATTGCCCTTTTTTAAATTCTATTTTGTCATTATTTTGCTAATTACATTACCCCCCAAAATTAGTACTTAGTGGTTAAATGTTATGGAGGAGCATATGTCACTTAAAGCATAACTAGAATTGAACCCACTATGGGAGAAGACACTAGCTTCAGGTAATATGAAATTACTCTATTGTCTTTGGAGCTTACTAACTAGAAGGTACTTGAAAGTTATTATACTGATTATAATACCATAAATAACTGTAAAATAATGGATTTTTCCCCTGAGTACAAGCATAGTTTTTCTCTCTTTTATTCCTAATGCACATGTAAGCAGAAAGGACACTTTCATCCAGCTACTCCATGTGGGCTCTCATCCAATAAAAGGGACACAGACACTAAAGAATGATCATACAAAACACTAAATATATCATTTCCCATAAGCACAGCACACATCCTATTCCTGGTAGTGGAAATTAGGCCATGCTAATGTGAGAGCTCTATAATGAGAGCATAAAAATTAATACACAGCTCTAAGATGAGTTTCAAGTTTCCAAGAATCAACCTAATTCTCTTTTTAATATGATAACTGGTAGAAGAAGCTAAACTTTTGGTAAAAGAAGAAGAAAGAATAGTGTGATGTTAATTTTATGTGTCAACTTGGCTAGTCCACGGTACCCAGATATTCTAGATGTTTCTGTGAAGGTATTTTTTAGATTACATTAACATTTAAATCAGACTTTGATTAAAGCAGATTATTCTCCTGTAATGCAGGTGGGCCTCGTCCAGTTAGTTGAAGGCCTTAATGAAAAAGACTGACCTTCCCCAAATAAGGAAT